>NW_015664989.1:428500-428804 GCF_001515625.1 Sinocyclocheilus rhinocerous | reverse complement strand
CCGAGGTATGTAAATGTGTAAGTATTTTTTCCTGCGCAACTATATTTACATATCTGATGGCTCAATATGTGCAAATGCATCTTTTTTCCTCAAGGTGGCACTGTTTGATACAGAATGATGATGTGACGCTTCACTCATAATTACCGCAGGCATAAAACAAACGAATGTCATCAGCAAAAATTGAACTGGTTTGAATGGCTTTACTGCAGAGCAATTACTATACGCAATGAAATATAAATGTCACTGTCATTTGATGCTGGATGTGGTGAATAAGCTGCCAGTGATCAAAATATTGAATATGAAG
>NW_015664989.1:410009-426947 GCF_001515625.1 Sinocyclocheilus rhinocerous | reverse complement strand
CTGGGTACTGTGGGTACTGGCTTGCGTTTTAAAAGGGAGTTTGGTGCCATCAGGCTAACGTGACAGTCACAGCTGTAAGGAACCTGAACGGAAAAAAAAAAATTTTTTTGCTAAGAACGAACCGAAATGAAAACATTTCGCTTTTAATCTGTGTATTTAACAGCCTGGGAGACTTTCCCAGGGCAGTACCCTGGCTCACCGACTAAAATCAGGGCGCCCACTACGGAGGCGGCACCAGAGGTAAGGGGGCACAGTGACCTCAGGTGGCCGGGACGGGCCCCCTCAGCCCCCCCTGCGCAACTATTTACATATCTGATGACTCAATATGTTCAATGCATCTTTTTTCCTCAAGGTGGCACTGTTTGATACACAATAATGACGTGACGTTTCACTCATAATTACCGCAGGCATAAAACAAACAAACAAACAAAAATTGAACTGGTTTTGAATGGCTTTACTGCAGAGCAATTACTATACGCAATGAAATATGTCACTGTCATTTGATGCTGGATGTGGTGAATAAGCTGCCAGTGATCAAAATATTGAATATGAAGTCATTGAAAACGATAGTTTTGAGAATATGGTTGAGATCGTGAATATGAGTCAGATGCTGAATGTACTGTGGAAGTGCGCTCTGACGATGACAGCGATGGTAAAATCATCTGCTCAAATTGAACCCTTTTAAGTTTCAAAAGGTAACGAGTGCTTTATTTTATTCTTCTGTAATTGTTCTTAAAATATCAAGAGCAGCAGTTAGAGATCCATCCGTGCTGTATATATAGGTCCGGGTCGCTAAAGACCCGAATATGTAATAATGATTGGCGAAACATTCATGCATTTAAGGGTTAAATGTATTAATGGTGTAGGGAAAAAAATATAACAGCACTGTACTTACTAATGCATGGGATTATTGAGCCCGGTCTCATGAAAATGCGTATAAATAGTACGCCAAATAAAAATGAAAACTTGTGGTATTGATACGCAAAAATGGACTTTGGCATGCATATAATATGCAGTTTTCGCGGTCTCATGAAAATGCATATAAATAGTACGCCAAATAAAAACAAAAACTCGTGGTGTTGATACGCAAAAATGAACTTTGGCGTGCATATGATACGCAGTTTTCGCGTACATATTATACGCATCTACCCCACAACCCTAAACCTACCCATCGCGTAACATATACAAGCCAAAGTCCATTTTTGCGTATCAATACCACGAGTTTTCGTTTTTATTTGGCGTACTATTTATACGCACTTTCATGAGATCGGGTTCGATTATTTATATACTGTAGGTAAATTTTGATAGACCTAACATATAACTGTAACAGTTCATTATTTCGTGCTGTTAATCCATTCTCAGTTTGTTTTAAAACATTTCATTCTGGCATTTGAAAAAGAAGAGATTTAGAAATAGGACAGAGAGATCTTAAGCATTCAATATCAGTCTGGAACTCCAAGACCCGAGAAACAAAATAGCAACTCCATGTTTCACGCTTCTTTTCTGGGTACTCCTTAGTGAGAGGAATCTGCAAGTGAGCTGATTTCCTTCACGTTCTTTGTCTTTCAGTCAAGGCAAAGTGTCAAGATCAAAGACAAGCAAGGTACAGTAAGTGTGGAGCAGACAGATCAAGAGAAGCTAAGATAACTTAACAGTCCTGGTCAACTTCCTTAGAGAAGCCATCTGTGTTTCTTGATCGATCCCAGAGTGTTTAGCAGTGGAGTCGCCCCAGTCAGGCCTGCCAAAGGACATCATTGTGGGCTCCTCTCAGCCTCTGGGCCCTATGCACTCTGTCCCCCTTTTCCCTCCAGTTGTGACGCCCCTGTATTTGGTCATCAGGTAAATACATTAGACAAAATCATAAACACAACAGCTGTCCTGTAGATTTCATCTCCAAACCCAATCAAACACACCTTAACTGGCTAATCAGCTAATTAGAGACAGGTGTGTTGGAGCAGGGTTGGAACTGAATTCTGCAGGGGTGCATTTCCCAAAAGCATTTTTTGCCAACTATGGTCCCAAGCTCTGTCGTTAAAGTTCAACTATGCTGTGTTTCGCAAAACCATAGATCAAACAAACATTTGCAAACAGCATTGCAAACTTGCGTGGTTGGAACTACAGCTCTCGACCTGTGGTTAGAAGCATAGTTACTAGTTAGTAAGACATATGGGCTTAAATAAATATACTCTTGGACACAATAAGCAAGCTAACATGCAGTGCAATCTATATCTTCCATTCTATTTAAATGTATATACGTTTTAATCTATATACTTCAGCGCATCCTCAGTTAGCGCCGTTTTTGAAGAGTGTGCATGTGCACAAATGGGAAATTACGGAGTATGCCATAACAGGGAACCCATAATAATGCAAAATGACGGGGAACGAAAACAGTAAATTATAGGAAAAAAAAAAAAAAAATATATATATATATATATATATATATATATACTGTATATGGGAGTGATATTCACAGGTTAGAGCACTATGAGTAATCCAGAAGATTCACTGCTGCAAAAAGACATCTTGTTCTCTGATCTCCAGGTTCGTTCAAAAGTTTAAAGTTATTACGCAAAGTAAAAGTGTTAGCCCAAAATAAAAAGTGCCTTGATGTAATATTCAGTATATGTTAATTTAATAGGAATGGAATTGAAGAGCGGAATTTATTGATGTGCTGGGAATATATCTGAAAATCATTTGAAAATGATGACACAAACCTCAGTGGGTCTGAGTTTCAATAGGACTAGTACAGAAATTTCTCCTCTACCTATTGAAAATCCACTCGGGGGGACACTTAACACTGACTTCACATCAACAGGAAACTGTTTCTTATTTTCAGCGCTTTTAGGGGAACTTTTTGCATATGCCCGTACAGCATTGTGGGAAACAATAGCGCTTGGTTTTATTTGATTTCCTATGGGAGATTCATGAAGATTAATGATTTTATTTCCCAAGCTCATATACCTCAGCCAGTCTCTGTTTTTCCGCATGTTAATTTGATTTCCTCAGCTCCTCTGGGTAGACAATGTCATTTAAAATATGCACCCTCGACATTCGAGCATAGCATTTGTTCCATTCAAACGGAAGACTTCTGTGTTCCCTGCTTGATATTACTCATCGAGATAACCAGGCAATTTAGCTGTTATTTATATCCCACGATTCAAGTTTTAATGTACTGTGTGGTGCCGCTAAATTTTTAGAGCAGACAATTTGTGAAGAAGAGGAATAAAAACTGATTTATGCAACAGCAAGTGAAGTAATTGCATGTTAGAGTTTCTTTACGACTCTCAGACACGAAACCCCACAGGGGACTGAGGCAAATGCACCTTAATCATGCTGTAGTGTTTTAATTTTAGTAACATTTAGTATTAGATACATAAACTTAGAATATATATTCCTATGACTGCATACCACAGATAATGAATGCCCATATGAAACTCATAAAATGAGTTATTTATGCAGTAAGAAGTTACATTTGCACATATAATATGTTGATTTCTAGATGACATTTTATGATTTTATGAATGAATGAATATATTTTCACTCATTTGTTCATCTTGGTTAATGTCCATTTCTAAATATATGTTTGTCCTTTGTTAGATTATGTTAGTTCTTACTGATGCTACATCACTTTATTTGTATATGACAAAAGAGGGAGTGATCAATTTACGTAAGCCAAGAATTGTTAGTTCATGTTAATTACTGTGTAAAGTTAATGCAGCCATATGCAGTGTTACTGATCAATGAAATAAACATAATCATATACACTGATTCTACAGAATGTCATGCACCACTTTCCCAACTTTTTTTCACTGGATAGTAAAAACTGAATAGTGGTTTATCCACTGGTGATTGTAATCTGAGTGTACTGTATAGTTTTTTTTTGTTTTCTTGTTTTCTTCAGAAAACAGTTTGTTTCATGCATTCAGAGGAGTCATTTAACGTTTAACTGCAAGCTAAAGATGGCAAATTGTATCATTCAGCTGAACTGTTCATTTTAGACACTCATTTGCTCCATTCATGCAGTAAATGTGCTTTCTGAGCTGGGTTTTCGAGCATATTTACTTCAGTTGCTCAGGTAATATATGAATCATTTTGGTGACAGTAAAATTACAACTTAAAATCAGTCAGAGGCATAAAAATGTTATTCATATTTACAAGTAGCCTAAAGCTTGATATTACAAAGTCGCTTTCTATGACTCCCCTACATCTTGTTTTTAAGTCCTTCTGTGAGGATCAGCAAAAACAACCACAGATGTTAGTTTAATATCACTGACATTATATATATATATGTGTGTGTGTGTGTGTGTGTGTGTGCGTGCGTGCGTGCGTATATATGTGCATATATGTGTATATACTGTATATATTATTATTATTTTTTTTTTTTTTCAAGTTGGCATGAAATACAAATTCAGCATGTCTGTTTTCCACGTGCATGTTATAGATGTTATGGTAAACAATGTATCCGTGAATATGCACAGAACCAAGTCCTACTATTCTTTCTTTCTCTGTAATCTGTTTCACTCACATATACTGTAACTCACAATACAGGGGGGAAAAAGAGATCTGTTCCTGCTTCATTGTGACTTTATAACAAATAATGTTTTTACTTTGTATGAATGTCAATTTTTGTTTTTGGAATAAAAAAAGAAATATTTTGGATTAATATAATCCAAATTTAAGGTTTGAACCAAGCCATGAACATGATTTGAGAAAAAAAAAAACTATTGGTTAAAACTACAGTATATATTTATTTTCAGTGTATAGATTATTCACTCAACAAATTTGTTCTAAACATTTATCACCAAAACATTGTTTGTATACCTGTAAATTTCAAAAATAGTGTTTAAGCACCAAAACCTTTTTTTCTTTTTAAAAAAAAAAAGACTTGCATGCAATTGGTGAATGAACAACATGTCCGCTGTTGTTTAGTTATTGTCTGTAAGCAAATATTCCTTGTTGTTGGTTCACAATGTCTCATTCGGTGGCTCTCCACTCATTCATTCTTCAAGACTCCTTTTAAAGTCAGTCTTGAGGCAAAAACACATCAAAGAAGTCGCATGCCTTACAAAGGAGGAACTTGCAAATCAGTGCAGCCATGAAAGTGAATAAGAACGATTCACAAGCTTGCTTAAAGGATTTGATCAAACACACCAGTAGTTCATGACCAGTATTATTCTCCATCATTTATTTATCGGTCTTCCCCTCAGTCTGTACATCTCCTCTTTAATCTTCTCACCTCACCTTACCTCTCTCCCACTCTATCAGCTCTCTTGCCTTCACACAGCTGGTGTGGCCGGCTAAAAATTGGTCTAAAAGCATGACGCTATTGCCTCTGGCCGTGGGGTGCTGTGTTATTATACCCTTCTGAAGGTGGCATGACTTGCGCACATCCATGCAGAGCCAACGTGGTCATCATCTCGCCTCCATCAGAGCCTGCAGTTGGCTTGGCTGGGGTCAAGCCCTAATGTGGCAGGCCGAGATAATAGCACAGCTGTGCATTTATAAGCAAAGCACACAAACAAGCACACACACTTCCTTGCTGGACATGATAGTTGTCTCCGCTCCCACCCCCCGTGGCGGCGCCAGATAACAACAGATGCCACCCTTGCATAAGGACTGTTGCCCTTATTGTGTTAGGTTAGTGAGAAGGGGAAGCCAGTATAATGAGGGGCAGGCCAGTCTTGGCATCTTCTGTGTAGCAATATGCCCTCTGGGTTGATGGGAGCTGGCTGGAAAGCTGTTCGGGGTCAGATATGAATATTAATATGAATATAGAGATGGGAAGTGTAAAACGATTTCTCAAAAACAGAGACTTTTGGAGCATTTAAGGACATAGGGGGGTATATTCTGACCGGCTGTTGTTGTAGATTAGAATGATTAGCATCTTGCCTCTTCTACTTATTGGGTTAAATGATTAGTTTAGTCCAAAATAAAAAAAAATTTTACTCCTTATTCAGTACTCATGATTTACTCACCCTTTCTGTATGTAATTCTGAGCAAAGAGGTCTATAATTCTTGGAGACAGCTTTAGTAAAGGCAGTTGTTCTGCCGGGATAGGACCCCCAGATATCCTGCGAGATCCATTCCTCCTGCAGAGCCCTTTCACAAATGTTTATGGGTAATCTATTCTGTGCATGAGTAGAAATTATAGAAATTCGCACAAAACGTTGCACTTTTACAGTGGCTTGCATATAACATGGGATTCTTAAAACACAGCGCTCAAGTTAAAACAACTTCAATTAAAAAAAAGCCTGTTTTTAGATCTCTAAATCATCAAAATATTTTAAATACTGTCTTTTAAATTGAACATCACATATACAGTTTTTAGCTTTTTTCTCAGAATTCTACATGTGCAAAAAAATAGTAAATAAAAATAGAGTTGCAAAATATAAACTCGTAATTGATTTTTAATGTGTTTTTTTTATTACAGTGGAAATTAGCTTAATAAATAGCAATATGTTCATACCGCAAACTAAATAATTTTAACTGACCATAAATTACAAGAATAAATGACTGATTCGTAATTTTTTTAAGATGTGTTTTGGAAGCTGTGTTATGCTAATTAGCTAGAAATATACAACATTTATTTCTTCTGTGAAACACAAAATAAGATGAAGACAAAATCCAACCTTCTGTTTTACATAAAAGGAAAACAGATGGTGATCTTTAAAAAAGTAAAATAAAATAAATAAAATAAAATAAAAATAGTAATAAAAAAGTTTAATTTGGGGATGAACTATTCCTTTAACACGTTTTTGAAGTACTGTATGGATTATTCTCTAATATATTTGGATTTGTGTTTGTTTGGATTGCTGAGTTCGGTCATATGCCATTCCTCTATTCACAACAGGTTATTTCAGTTGCATTCTAAGACTTTTACAAGTCAGCAATGAAAAAAAGATTTCCATCCAGATTATCCTGCTTGCTTCTTATTCCCATCTCCAAAATCTCCAAATCAATTCCCAAAAGTGTGCCCTCTACCCAGGGCCATGATGGACCTTCTGAATTCATCAGTGCGTTATGTGGCAGCCATGTTTCTTCACACTTAACCTTCTTTGTGAAATTGCTCAGAAAATGTTTGTCCCAATTTTTGAGGGAGCACAGTCACCCAGGCACTTTGTAAAGCAGCATAGCATTCACTCTGCAAATATCAGCGCCTGAGGGGCTGTTTGTTTGCCACTGTAATGCCTTTCTCCATAAATCCATCACTCATACCGTGACGTAAATGTTTGGAGAGACCGAACTCAGCTTCTGCACTTGGCACACATTCAGCGATAAGACTCTTAATTAGATAAATTGATTAAAGCATCCAACGGTGTATGAAATCAGGGGGAAGAATATCAGCTGCACTGTTGTCAGAATGTCCATGTTTGTGAATGCACTGGACTCCAGCGTCTGTGAGGCATATGTGATGTGAGCTGGTCATCTCCAACAGGTGAAACGTTTGATCTTGTCTGATTCATAGAATAAAGCTTGTATTCACATAGTTAATTAGGGACACTGATCAAAGTTTTGAGTCATCTCTTTCTTTTACTGCATGTAGTCCTTTCCGAAGCTACTCTGTCAATGCTTATTCAGTAGCATCAGTACGGTTTAGCCTTTAGCTTACTGAATGTGTAATTACAGATCTGCAGTACCGTTTGCACTATGTAACTTGGCATTAAAAAATGAATATGCCAGTGTTGTAGTTTAAGAAAATATTTCTACACTGTAAAAAAAAAAAAAAAAAAAAGAGTAAAAAAGCAGAAAATACACTGGTAGTTCTGCCAGGACTTTATCAGTTAAATTTACAGAGAGTTCCTTTAACTCTAAAACACAACACAATGCATTTTGTCATTCAACATAGGGGTTAAAAAAATTATTCATATTAACAATGTGCTTTATTTTTACAGATTTTAGAGTGTATATGTGTATGCTCTGTCACATACATTTTATTAATCATGACTGGATTATTTACACAAACACGCAATACTGAATGGGGCACCTAACAGGACAAAAATAAAGAGCTAAAGTACTTTACATACAGATGAAATAACAATAAAACATCACAAACATCAAATCCACTGATAATATTTACTGCTAATATTCACATTTTGTGCCGCACCAAAAATTATTTAATTAAAGAACTGCCTTTTCTTAGTAAAAGGTATTTTTACAAAAGACTAATAGGATGGAAGGTAACCCTGAGGACACACAAAAGCCATTAGGTAGCCAATTACAATAATTTTCTCAAGAAAACATGCTTTGTGAAAAATTTCAATTAGAGAAATGGAAAAAGTGACGAAACACGTGATTTTTTTTATAATAAATTTATGGGTTTTGTTATTTAGTTTCATTCGTTATTCGTTCGTTCGTTCGTTCAGAAAACATGCTTTGTGAAAAATTTCAATTAGAGAAATGGAAAAAGTGACGAAACACGTGATTTTTTTTATAATAAATTTATGGGTTTTGTTATTTAGTTTCATTCGTTCGTTCGTTCGTTCGTTCGTTCGTCCGTTCGTTTAGTTTAGTTTAATTTAGTTATTTTTAAAGTCAGTACACCCAGGAACATGGAACTATCCTCTCAAACTAAAGTACATACCAGTAATATGTATAAAGCCATCTAATGTTATTTCCATTTAAAAAAAAAAAAGAGAGGTTTAAAAAGTTTCATCATGAAAGCGATATGGATGTGAAAATGTGCATAACAGGAATAACTCTGTAATTCTCTTAGGCCTCTCTCCATTTTAAATAATAGAAAGAATACATTTTTAAAAGGAATTTTGTTGGATAATAAAAAAATGACTTGTATGTGAAGCTCTTTCTGTACAAAAGCGTGTTACAAAATGTGCCTTTTACTCCTGAGAAGAAGGCTGTTGAAAAGGCTTTCAGTTATGGGATGATAAGAATTGATCTCTATATTGTTTAAGAAATCTTTAAAAACACTGTAATAACATAAAAGGACCAAAAATGTCCTCAGTTACTTCAAAAACAATTTTGAACAACAACGACTTTCTCAGTTTTCAGACTGTTCACCTTAAAGCTGTGTTAGCTTTAGGGCGTCTTTCAATGCATTTGTGGTGTATTGGGATAATGTGTATTTGTAGTTACTTGGTTGATGTCTGGCATCCCATTGGTTCCCGACTTTGGGAGCCAGTATTTAAGTCATGTGATGTGTTGCAGTGTATCGACGTTTGTATTTACCCGAGTAAAGCGTGTTGATGGCATTTACTGGTGGTTTGCCTCGTTAATACATCAAATAAATTGACGACGAGGAAAAGTTATGTGAAGGAACATGGCTCAAATCGGAAGACTGGATGAGTATAAATCAGAAATTGAATCCTGGTCTGCATATATCGAGCTGGGGCACACAAGTGATTGTACCATTCAAATTTCAGAAATCAGTGTTGCATGAAATTCACTCCGGACACCCTGGCATTGTTTAAATGAAAGCCCTGGCTTGTAAATATGTGTAGCGGCCAAAAATGTATATGGATGTAGAAGGAAGCTGTAAAGCGTGTGGAATCTGTCAACAAGAACAATGAATGCAGAGTCAAGTCCCTCTTCATCCTTGGGAATTTCTGGGTGAGTGCTGGAGACGGTTGCATATAGATTTTGCTGGTCCTTTTCGGAATAATATGTTCATGATCATAGTGGATGCTTACTCCAAATGGTTAGAAGTCTTTCGTATATGACACAAATTACCTCTCAAGCTACAATTACCAGACTGAAGAGATTGTTTTCGGCATATGGATTACCTGAACAAATAGTGACTGACAATGCAACTACTTTTACTTCTGATGAATTTCAAAGATTTGTGAAGCAGAATGGCATTTTGCATACTACTGGTGCACCCAGCCACCAATAGGTTGGCTGAGAGATATGTCCAAACATTTAAGGTGGACATGAAAAAACTGAAGAATGAACAAATGTGCATTGATGATAAAATATCTTTATTTTTACTGCGCTCTCTTACCACCCCAAATCGTACCACAGCTCAGTCACCGTCTGACCTATTCCTGAAGAGACATGCCCGCACCAGTTTGGATTTCCTAAAACCAATGTGGGAGGAGATCCAAAGTGGTTATCTGGAGTGATTGTGCAGCAGACTGGACCTGTGTCTTACAAGGTGCGTGATCCATTATCGACCACTGTGTGTGTATAGATGGCATGGTGTTCAACTGAGACCACGCCATTCTTCCACAGAGACTTATGATGAACAACTGAGGTCATGCAGCTCAGTAGAGACTCAAAAGCCTGAAAAAGAGATGATTGAAACTAGCAGCCCAGATTCGGGGTTGGCTGAAACATCAACAGCTGTATGTGAGCCTGAACTACCAGTTGAACCACCTGAATCCCTGGTTGCAAGCCCAGTGGGTCTGCGACGTTCTAAAAGTACTATTAAATGGGGTCTTATTATGCTTTTTCACTTTTTCAACTTTAGTTAGTCTGTAATGTTGCTGTTTGAGCATAAAAAAGATCTGCAAAGTTACAAAGTTCAAAGTCCACTTCAAAAGTGGACTTGTTTTATTTAACAGAAATCACTTTTCAAAAACTACAACGAACGACTCGTTTGGACTACAACGCATATTTTCCGGGATTTGTGATATCACAAATATTGACGAATGGGAGGAGACCTGGTTGAGCTGCACTATAGAGAAGGTAACCAGTGTTATCACTATGTCGGAGACAGTCTAGCTTTCCCAAGGCAGACGAACTTAGAGTGGGACTTTGGGAGCCAGTATTTAAGTCATGTGATGTGTTGCAGTGTATTGACGTTTGTATTTACCCGAGTAAAGCATGTTGATGGCATTTGCTGGTGGTTTGCCTCATTAATACATCAAAGCATTGTTCTATTGTTCTCTTTCTTCAGTTACTCTGAAATGGCCAGCCCATTAACGGCACACACAAGCAGATGATCAAAAGATGAGTAAAGCATTGATTATGGCATCAAAATATATTAATTGTGTAATATATAAAAGTGTCACTTTTCATTTTGAGTTGTTGCCAGAGCAAAGAGAACATTAAAAAGTTTATGATGAACCATTATATCACTCTAGATCAGGACAGGAGTAATATTTAAAGCTGAGATGTTGTTGATCTTTCACCCTCTATTAATTATTCTAAAGATACATGTCATTACAGAGATGTAAATGACAGCAATGTGTTGGCCACTGATCCTCCGGCAGTCACACTCCAGGGTAATTTATTATTGCATGCATGGACACAACGAACAAGCTCCCAGAAGTATGGACCTACAATTAGATTTATGCAATTCATTTTCAGTTTTGCAGCATTTATAAAATTTGTTGTTATTTCTCTAAAGATAAATTCTGCTTTGGTCTGTCTGGTTTAACATGATTAATTAGGGCTAATATTATGAAATTACTAAGAAACATTTTTGTGATAACACATGAATCATGATGGAATAATTATGACATGCATCATGATGCTAATTAAATTATTTCATTAACACATACTATTGAAACAGGACAAGGAAAATGCATGCAAGATATGAACAATGCAGGTTTTTTTTCTTGATTGTTTACGATCATTTCAAATAATCTAATCAAAGTCACTAATGTCAGGGATTGACTTGATTGAGCTGTGTGAGCTGAATCTGAGCAGTGAATGAACACTGGTACACTGAATCGCTTCGGTAGCAGGTTAATTAGCTCAACAAAATGCAGAATATACATAACAGATTGATCAAACATATATACAAAAAAAATTCACATTTCATGATCATCATGTATCATATTGCAATAATGTACTAATTATGATCTTATTTTTCATGTTCAGTTAATGTTTTCACAACAAGGACTAATGTTCAGTTAATGTTTTCACAACAAGGACAGTTTTGTATGTTGTTTCAGGGTTGGCATCATCTGAGGTCCTCTGAGGTGTTGGCATCATCTCTTCTCAGATGTTCGGTCATCTCAGATCTTTTAAGGGTTGGATCCAGACTGAAGCTTGTGTAACTCGGGATGCCAATCCCGTGGCAGAAAGAGAGAAGCAAACAGAGACAACATTAGCGTAGATGCTGTTCCAACCAAGCAAAAATGATGTGTTCAACCCAAGCAAAAGAATGATAATGTGCAGTTGATCAGATATAACTTCAGTTTTCTGAACAAATTAAAAATCCAAAAGAAAAATGCACTATACACAACTAAACCAGTGGGTATCAGTTATCTGTGCAGTCAAATAATGACTACATAGTGGACAACTGTGTATAATAATGGAATTTTTTATTCATTGTAGATCTCTGTTGATGGTAATGGGCTGATGGAGAGAATTAAATTGGAATATTGGAACATTTTATTTCATAATTTAATATGGTTTATCATAGTTTAAGTTTGTCTTAAGGGGGGGAAGAGTGTAAGGTGTTGTCAAGACTGAATTTCAAGAATATAATATCATTTTGACTTTTGTTTAACCCCTCCCTGCCTATTTTTGCCCCTCTGATGAAAATTCTACAATAGCCACAGAGAAAAAACAGTTTGAACAAAATAAAATACATCTTGAGAGTATTGATGACATCTCTCAGAAGATATGTCTCTAATGATGTGACAAATTAAAGGTTATGTGTCCTTACAACCCACCCCGATGGTGCTTAACCACAGGAGCAGCCAGATCACAGCACCATTCACACATGGCAATTTTTGAGTAATCTTGCTAAGACAATGTTTCTAAGAAGATCAAATGATGGTGATCCACCTTTCTTTTTATAACTGCCTTCCCCTCGGAATGAAATCCAGGAGTAAACCATTCTTTACCATGCTATTCTTTTTCCAGCCATCTCTCGTGAGTTGTAATTAAGGCCTTCCCTTTCTCCAGAACAGCGATGGAGCTGTAAGCGACCATTGTGATCAACAGAAGAGTTGCAAATGAGCCCTTCTTCTCTGGCTCCCTCAGCCCCTGATGCTCAGATGTGACTCATTCTGGTTCCATCACCCCACCGGCAGTGATGCTGATAAATATCCAGCAATGAGCATGTGTGATCGGAGCGACGTAAGGTGGCTGTGCGTGGGTGGGTGAGACTATGAGGTGGCCACGGCGCGCAGTGGCTGCTGTGTAATTAAGAGCATGCTAATTGTCATGGCTGTTGCCGTAGTGACAGAGGACAGGAGCACCGATCCGAGATGGTCCCGAGAGAATGGAGACACTGAACAGCCCAGATGGAGGGTTCAGGTAGGCAGCAGCGTGCCACATGGTACTGCAGCACTCTACCCAAGTGACCTATATTGGACAGACGTTGAGGAATCTATTAACTACAAACAAGACTTTGGTGAAAATGGGTGTCACGGACCTCTAGAAGATCGCAATAATCCAGGAGGTGGATGGAAACCCAGCAATCGTATTACACAAGTACTAAGCAGGCATGAATGAGCCTGCGCCATCAATGAAACAGTAGGGACCCCAGAAGACAAAGGATTCGGCTTGTTAATGAAAAGGATCAGGTTCCGCTTACAGTTATAATTGTAGCTCCAAGAGGACCGGATTGAACCGCAGAGTGGTTGCCAGTAGGCTTGGTCCAAGGTACGGACAGTGTCCCAATCCAGATGCCCAATCTGAACTGCACTATGCCAGATGATATGGCTCATTTGTCAGCCATTTGTCTCCGGGCCGAAGCGAAAAGAGACAGAGCTCTGTTAGCCAAGTGACAGACAGCCCAATATATTACTCATCAGCTTGGGGATTCATTACCGGGGTTTAAGGATCCTAATTTGTGCAGAGCCTTATTTAACCGGCACGGCTATGCCCCCATGCCGCCCTCAGACCCAAAGAGGAGAAAACTGGATTTAGAAAGGCACCAAATAAACAAGGCGTCCGGGCCAGCACATCTGCCGCATAATCAAGGAACGGATGCCTCCGAGATAATTTACCATCTCCTCTTTACTGCTGAGCACTAATTCCTGTGATTTATTGAGGTTTAAGACTGTATGACCGACGGTGCTTCTTAATTTTGAACAGCCAGGATTTGGATGGGAGCGAGCCAGAAATATTAGCTTCAACCTGGCCACGCAAATAACTAAGGATGACTGAGGTAGAGCTCTGTTAGCCAAGTGACAGACAGCCCAATATATTACTCATCAGCTTGGGGATTCATTACCGGGGTTTAAGGATCCTAATTTGTGCAGAGCCTTATTTAACCGGCACGGCTATGCCCCCATGCCGCCCTCAGACCCAAAGAGGAGAAAACTGGATTTAGAAAGGCACCAAATAAACAAGGCGTCCGGGCCAGCACATCTGCCGCATAATCAAGGAACGGATGCCTCCGAGATAATTTACCATCTCCTCTTTACTGCTGAGCACTAATTCCTGTGATTTATTGAGGTTTAAGACTGTATGACCGATGGTGCTTCTTAATTTTGAACAGCCAGGATTTGGATGGGAGCGAGCCAGAAATATTAGCTTCAAACTGGCCACGCAAATAACTAAGGATGACTCAGGTGGAGTGTGAGGTGGGGGCTGAGCGAGGAGGGAAAAGGCGGGAGAGATCGCCTCCATTCAAAGGGTGAATCAGAGGAAGCGGGCCTGCGTCACAGGAGTGCTTCTGGGGTGTGCGCCCGTCTCCAGTTGAAGCCCAGCCAATTACTCCCTACCCACCCACCACCTCTGCAGGCAAGAAATGTGCATTTGTTGTGTAAGAGCACTGAGAGATCATTGAGAAGCAGAGGCGAGGGATTTGTTTTGTGTTTACACTGGCCAATTACCATGGCGCAAAAGGGGACTGCTGTTTTGGAGATCAGTCGTGACACTTCCGACAACTGTCAGGCAAACTTGCTTTAGTGTAAGCGTGGTATATTATTAGAGCAGTACCAATGGTGAAATGGCCTGTCATTACCACATCAGTGTGCCAGGTGGGCTGTGCCATGATGTTTAGGAGGTTTAAGCCTTCACGCAGCATGATTAAGAAGCTCTCTCAGCAAGAGCTCAGCCACTCTGTTTGACATGGATAGAGCCAACAGAGATGTTAATGGTAGTTCCCATCAACAGCAAGCAGCTACGAGCTTACACTAGCTAAAAATAAATTGTCAACTGCTCTTGATGCTTCTGTTGAAATGTTCTGATTTTTGCTATAACATTGGAATAAAGACACCCAAGGGAACATTTTATTGCTCGGAAGTTGCTCATTCAGCTCTGGGGAATTCATGAGACTATTCCGACTCTGTGTCTGTCACTTTCCTCTGGTGTTTTTGTCCCATCTAAATTGTAAATGATTGCTAGACTGGATGTCACTTAGTCAATCTGTGGGTGTCACAAAGCCTGTGATTCAAGGCAGAAAAACATGGCATAATTCTATTAAATTCTATCCTAGAAGTACATGAATAATAGTATGTCGGTTTTCCATTTTAGGGATTAAATAATTTTATATTTGATGTCCATTGTATGTTGTAATGTTGTTTTTTAATCTTCATTATACAATTGTCTGTCTGAATACTTGATTCTGATTGGCTGGCAGGGATGCATTAAAACCATTTAATGCACAGGTAGTTCCAAGTCAGTTTAATCACAGTTCTATATTAATGTGCTGCTATAATTGATGCACACAAACCCACACATATCACTCGCACAAACACACACACAGAGGTTGGAGATTGCAGATTGTGCTACGCACACAGAAACTTGATGTCAACGCTGGCCCGATGACTATTATTACTAAAATAGCCTAGATAGATCACTACATTATATTCCTCAGCCATGTGGTGGTAAAACACTGTTTTTGAAGTAACTAAACAGTTTCATTGTTAGTAGAGAGATGCGCAGATGCAAGTAACACACACACAATGGTCATCTCTCTCTCAATTTAAAGTTCAATTTATTGGCATGACATTTGTGTTACAGTATTGCCAAAGCATTTTAGATGTGTAAAATACAGAATATAATTACACCACCAAAGTAATAAAGGAGACAATAAATGAGTAATGAAATCTCTCTCTCTCTCTCTCTCTTTCTCTCTCGATAATTAATTCAAATAAATGCTATAATTCATTCAAATAAATGTGATCTTACCACAGTATTTCATCTGTGTCTGATTTGAAGTGACCAGAATGCTAGCTCTAACGACACATACAGTAACTGACGAAAATAACCATCATTTTTACCCTTCCAGTAAAATATTGCGCTGCAAACATCATTAACAGATTTAACTTGTCAATGCTGGCAAATGACCATGGTATAAGCGGGATAATGCATGGCTAGACAATAGACATAAGACAATTTTTGACATGCAATAGGTGTATGAAGGTACTCTATAATATGAATGTGGACACCAGCTTCAAATTTGGTTTTGAAAGAATTTGATGAGAAATATTTGAGATCATATTGAGATCTCTTATGTCTTTGGTGTCATTGTTGAGATGTCTTCTGATACTTTAGAGGGGACTTTTTTTTTCCTGAGGAGATGAAATATGAGAAGAAAAAGTCTTTATCTTATGCTCCATTTAATCTCACTGGTGTTGCAGAGAAACAACAGAGATACTGAAGAGATCTCATATGTGATTTTTCTTTCCTATGGGCAGCAGAAGAACCAAAGAAGTCAAGAGTTAGCAGAGAGGTTTAGGGGGATGAAAAGGTTGGCTTGCTCCATTATCTGAAAGTCTGCTTGTCCTGGAGCTTGAGTTGAGACTTCAAAGGAGATCCAAGGCCCTTTGTTGAAAGGATAGTGCACTATTAGGATTAGCGAATCATAATGCTAGTATCAGACTTCTCTGGGGAGAGGGAAAGAGGGTGTCTTTGAAGTCCCTACATGATAGGAATAAACTTACATCTCATTCAAGTTCTGCATTAGTAATAGTGATCAGACAGTCACATGGGAGACTATGGGGATGAAATTAATGGGAAAGGGCATAAATTGACTGTAAGTAGGGTGGAAAACAGCTCAGTTCAAAAAAAGCAGATAAGATTTTTTTTTTTTTTTTGGAATGGACCCCAGAGTGTCTTCTTGTTATCTAC
>NW_015664989.1:403083-407848 GCF_001515625.1 Sinocyclocheilus rhinocerous | reverse complement strand
TGGAATGACATGAGGGTGAGTAATTAATGACAGAATTTTCATTTTTGGGTGAACGTTCCCTTTAATGCCTGTAACAGTCACACTGAAGCTCCTATTCAATAACTTATACCATGGTCTGTCTGAATACTCTATTCTGATTGGCTGGCAGGTATGCATTAAAACCATTTAATGCACAGGTAGTTCCAAGTCAGTTTAATCACAGTTCTATATTAATGTGCTGCTATAATTGATGCACACAAACCCACACATATCACTCGCACAAACACACACACAGAGGTTGGAGATTGCAGATTGTGCTACGCACACAGAAACTTGATGTCAACGCTGGCCCGATGACTATTATTACTAAAATAGCCTAGATAGATCACTACATTATATTCCTCAGCCATGTGGTGGTAAAACACTGTTTTTGAAGTAACTAAACAGTTTCATTGTTAGTAGAGAGATGCGCAGATGCAAGTAACACACACACAATGGTCATCTCTCTCTCAATTTAAAGTTCAATTTATTGGCATGACATTTGTGTTACAGTATTGCCAAAGCATTTTAGATGTGTACAATACAGAATATGATTACACCATCAAAGTAAAAAAGGAGACAAAAAATGAGTAATAAATAAGAGAAAATAAATGAATAAATACAATAAAATAAAAATAACAACAGTAGACAGTATTTCTAATATTAATAATAATAATTACAATTAAATACAATGAAGAATGTCAAATAAAGCAAATGAATTAACCATTTCGTATGGTGTGTAAGGTGTATACATAGTTTGCAGCTAGTTTGTCTGCGATCTCATCCTCTCCGAGTATATAGAGTCATCCAGAGAAAAAAATTAACAATTCAATGCTTCAAATTGTGGAAAGAATATTTGCCTTGTGGTGTATTTGGGGCAGACAAGAAGAAAGTGTTTCTCATCCTCTATTTGATTTAAGTCACAGTGCTTGCATAGTCGCTGTTCTCTCGGCATCCAGGACTTTTTATGTCTTCCTTTCTCTATTTCTAAGTCGTGGTCGCTGAGTTGATATTTTGAAAGGATTTGTCTTTCTTTTAATTGTTTGATTGATAAGTAATCTCTCTCTCTCTCTCTCTCTTTCTCTCTCGATAATTAATTCAAATAAATGCTATAATTCATTCAAATAAATGTGATCTTACCACAGTATTTCATCTGTGTCTGATTTGAAGTGACCAGAATGCTAGCTCTAACGACACATACAGTAACTGACGAAAATAACCATCATTTTTACCCTTCCAGTAAAATATTGCGCTGCAAACATCATTAACAGATTTAACTTGTCAATGCTGGCAAATGACCATGGTATAAGCGGGATAATGCATGGCTAGACAATAGACATAAGACAATTTTTGACATGCAATAGGTGTATGAAGGTACTCTATAATATGAATGTGGACACCAGCTTCAAATTTGGTTTTGAAAGAATTTGATGAGAAATATTTGAGATCTCTTATGTCTTTGGTGTCATTGTTGAGATGTCTTCTGATACTTTAGAGGGGACTTTTTTTTTCCTGAGGAGATGAAATATGAGAAGAAAAAGTCTTTATCTTATGCTCCATTTAATCTCACTGGTGTTGCAGAGAAACAACAGAGATACTGAAGAGATCTCATATGTGATTTTTCTTTCCTATGGGCAGCAGAAGAACCAAAGAAGTCAAGAGTTAGCAGAGAGGTTTAGGGGGATGAAAAGGTTGGCTTGCTCCATTATCTGAAAGTCTGCTTGTCCTGGAGCTTGAGTTGAGACTTCAAAGGAGATCCAAGGCCCTTTGTTGAAAGGATAGTGCACTATTAGGATTAGCGAATCATAATGCTAGTATCAGACTTCTCTGGGGAGAGGGAAAGAGGGTGTCTTTGAAGTCCCTACATGATAGGAATAAACTTACATCTCATTCAAGTTCTGCATTAGTAATAGTGATCAGACAGTCACATGGGAGACTATGGGGATGAAATTAATGGGAAAGGGCATAAATTGACTGTAAGTAGGGTGGAAAACAGCTCAGTTCAAAAAAAGCAGATAAGATTTTTTTTTTTTTTTTGGAATGGACCCCAGAGTGTCTTCTTGTTATCTACGTGTCTGTTTCTTACTCTATAAGTCTGAGTTTAATATATTTTTTTATTCTTTCAATATATAATCCCCAGTGTCTTGCTCCAAAGGGAATCAGAATGATGGGATCCATCCAGTAACCTTTAATCCAACAGGCTGAGATTTGTACGGTTTAGAGGAAAAGAAACAAGGAGATTGCTGCAACCTATGTCTTTTTAGGCATGACCCCAAAAAAATGAACAGGAACTCAAGATTGTTCCAAATGTTCCTCTCTCCCTTCAATAGGGCCTTTCGCACCGCTTTAGTTCCAGAACTAAATGTACAGTACTAAAGTACTGGGACGATTTTGCGCGAACTATTTCCCAGTACCATTTAAAGGGTTGCATTTCGCACCGAGAGTGTGTACTAAGAAGTGACGTAAGCCGGTCGACAGCGTCGTCATTTGTGCGCGGCGTTCAACAACAGAAACAAAGAAGAACAACGTTAACAACAGGTGGATGGAGGACGCTGTGATCGGAGCTGTGTTTTTGTTGTGTCTCGCGGGTTTCACAATAATGGACATGGAAAGTTGACGTATACGTAAAGCGATTGAAAGAACGGAAAGGAGGACTAAGAATCTCCAACGACAACTGGCAGTGCTACATTTGTTACAAGTGCCTGCACTTCAGCGTCCATCCATCTATCGCTGTTCTCCATACTTGTGAAATAAGTTGACACAATGTTTACAGCATGTTTACGTGGCGTTTTAAATCATGGCGGGTGAGGGTGTTTTCGTACGCGTTTGGCCAATCAATGTCTACTTACGTCACGATTAGTACCAGTTGTGCTGGTTAGACCCTGCTCCGGAGTAGGAGCTAATTTGGTTCTCAAAAAAGGCAGTCCGGTACTAAAATCGTACCCAGTTCCGGTGTTGTGTGAAAACGCCAAAAAGTGGGTAGTTCCACAATTAGTTCTGGTACTATGAAAAGGTTCCCGCGGTGCGAAAGGCCCTAATGTTGGTCAGAGAACCACCGCACATAAGGAATCCAAATAGTCATAATTTTGGTGAGGAGGTTTATGCGTTGTCTTGTCTGGTAAAACACTGTAAATGCTGATGAATGCAAATCCTTACATACCCCAATGCTAATATTAGAAATCTTTGCGTGAGTTTTGAATTTTGAGTCAATCTCAACAAACAAACATGTGCCATAACTTCATCAGACACCTGCAGATTACCAGGAAACCCATTTATCAGTCTGCACCATGTATCTTCCTGCAAATGCTACAGGCGGGTTGAGGGTATCAACAAAAATGTGCTGAGTTGAGTTTCCTTCTTTGCTTTCTCCTCACATCACATACCCTTTCGTCAATAAAACTACTAGCTTGTAGTAGTTGTTGGTTTTTCCTTTAAAAGTAATCAATTCTTAACCAGCCACATCAACCAAACTATACCCCAGGGTTTGATACCTGGCACAGGGCACATCCTCCACTGCCACTTGATTTCAAGGGATATTATTCCACAGAAACGGGAAGACACAGACTAAGAGAGAAAGGAAAAGATGACATTTTAATTTATGTGACACACTGCTGGGAGTGTGGGCTAATTTATTTCTCATTTCTCCAATGATATTGCAAAAGCAGATAATAAAGTGTGGGCATTATGTGATCTGTGAGATATGAGCTGGATTTATGGATGTCCTTTAATGCATGTCTGGTCAGATTTTACATGTTTCAATCAGAGATTCATATTACTCAATGAACAAAGTGGAGCGGTGTCTGGGCTGCAGTGTATGTGGGCTGTGCACATGCTTGTGACATGTGAACTGAGAACAAATAGAGTGTCTATTAGAAAGAAAAGGGGGAAAAATCTAAAGGAAATATAGTTTAAATTGCAAGTGCAAGTTCTGCACTAATCTACTCTAAGTTCTGAAATCTACTATTTGTATTCATGAAAGAATACAAATCTACTCTTTGTATTAATTTATTCAAGAAAGGTTTAACTAAAATGACCAAAAAATGTCAGTTAGTGTAACCATCAAGTAAAAAGTAATAACATATTTTACACCTTAAATACATTTTACTGTAAACATTTTGTATGTTCATTCATTCATTCATTCACTCATTCATTTAAAATATAATAAATTATTAGTTCATAAATTCAAAATAAATTTTAGCATACCTATACACAGGCTTGGGGAGTAACGGAATACATGTAAGGGCGTTAGGTAATCAGGATATGTAATCCGTTACAGTTACATCAAAAAACAAAGTATTCAGATTAAAGTTACATTTTGTAAAAAAAAAGTTGGAATACTATAAGGATTACATTTGTTTCATTTAAAATTAAATAAATGAGTTTTTTTACAGAATAACGCTATATTTAGCGTTGCTTCATCATACAGTATTTCCTGGTTCTGTTGACACATGTTGACTCATGTGAGCCACCTGCTGGTGCGTGCGCAAATAACACCCATCTACAATTATTCTCCTCAAAGGTGGGATGAGCGTTGAGCGTTGCTACAGTTAATTACTATGCTTCCTGCATTATTTTAAAATAGACTAATATGGTGTATTTTTTTTTATGTTGTGTATAAACTATATTTAGTTATACGTGTAGACTACATGTTAAATAAATAAATAAAAAATAATAAAAATAAAACTGTAATAGCCACTAGATGTCTGCATAGCCTTATATACAGTATATATATATATATATATATATA
>NW_015664989.1:337502-403030 GCF_001515625.1 Sinocyclocheilus rhinocerous | reverse complement strand
ATAGTTTTTATTAGTTTTAATTTTAAAATCATAGTTAAATAAAAGTACTTAGAAATTGCTGTTTTGAATTTATTTACATATGTGACTAAAAGGAATCCAAAAGTAATCAGATTACATTACTTTCATATTGTAGTATTTGGATTACGTTACTGAATACTTTTTTGATGTAGTAATTTGTAACTGTAATGGAATACATTTTAAAAGTAACCCTCCCAACCCTGCCTATACATATTGGGGGAGTCACATCACATGACATTTTACAACCTGCATGACTTTGATTTTACTTAATTTTTCAAATACTAATATGCAGCAAAGCAGTATTATTTTTAAAGAAATAATAATAATAATAATAATACATTCTCAAGAATTTCTTTCTTTCTTTTAATTAAGCTTTTCTTATTACATCAAGGCAGTTGTATCACTCTGTTGTAAATACATATAAGATATTTATGAACAAATAAATAGATATGGACCAAAAAAAGAATGCTTAATGTAGCTGAATGGCTTGGTTCACAGGAGCGAGATTCAAATCCAGCCTGGTCATGCCAATGCTCTGTTTTACCTCACTGTTTTACCTCAGAAAAACAAAACAAAAGGGTGTTTTAAGTGCAAAACTGCACCAAAACTGGTGAATGCAACCGCTAACCTTTTACCTCTCAGATGTATTCTCTCTTATACATATCACATGCTCCTGTTTCCAAGGTAACTGATATTAATTCAGTTCAACATTGATCCAAAGTCATATTTATTTATTTACCTCTTCCACAGAGCATCTCTGGTGAGCTATATTAAACACGCAAGAAAGAAATTAGTCGATCGATCCAGAAGCATTGTTATCCCTTTCAAATCAAGGCACTGTTGTAATGTAGTGAACTCCCGTGTTGGGGTCTGTGGTTTATGTTACATGTGACTGAGACAAGTGAAATTCCTCTCAGATCTGCAGATTTGGTCCTCAGTGGAATACACAATCAAACCATCAGACGGCCTTTGCTGAAAAGTCCCAGGTGCACACAAATACTACCATACACTTTATATGTGCAGAATAAGGCCCAGAGCATACTCTATGTGAATGCAAAGGCTTCTAAAAATACACACTCATTGTCATGCATCATGTTATGAAATGTGTCAGAACACAATTCATACTGCAGTTCACAAGTTCACCTGCCCATCTAGTATTGCAATGTAGTACTCGAGTCCAGACAAGAAATCAAGTCCGTCTCAAGTCAGAGTCCAAGACCATAATTTCTGTGACTAATCGAGATCAGCTCATTTGAGTCCAGGCCGAGGCCAAATGCTATGGAAAATACAGTCATAGACTTGGCTCAAGATTCAAGCTAACAACCTGGACTACGGGATTGGATAGAATGAGGTATTTTAGAACAGAGGAGGAGACGGGTGGTGGTGGGACGATGTGGCTGAATGACTGCTGTTTATATACTATTGTGATTATGATTGACAGGACTTCCTTTGAACTTGCATTTAGTGCTTCATTTATGTGCTGCATTCTCAGCATTGCCACAAGGGACGCTATAACAGGCATTTGCGCAACTGTCTACTTCTATGGTCAGTTTTCTCTGAAGGTTCAATCAGGTAGTCAGGTTGGTTAGCATGGCTGTGTTACGTTCTGCAGGTAGATGTCGTATTTACACCAACAAAACTTTTATTGTATCAAAAAAGACATTTTTCCAAATATATTCTTTCATGTTCCACAGAATAAAGAAAGTCATGCACGTTTGGAACAACATGAGGGTTCCAAAATAATGAATGTCCCTTTAAAAACATGAAATGGTTCGTTACACTATAGTAACTCAAAAACGTAGGTTGTATAATGGGACTGCACTCTTATAATGCATTTCATACTTACAAAAAGTATGTATCTGGCCATAAAAGTACTGTTCCAACTTCATCTGTCATCTGTCCTCATTCCCTCCAATCCACAGAGCTCCAAAAATTAAAACATTTCAAGAATCACGCCGTTTGCTTTGTCTCTGGTGGTACACTGTGCTCTTTAATGAGAGGTAATAACATGGTAAAAGTAATGCACTGCAATGTCCAGCTCGACAGTGGTTATTGGAATTCCGTTGAGCTTTTAATGAAAACCCCATTGAACAGGCTGCACACTGGGTTCATTAAGGCAGCAAACACTTCGCATCCCAATCCCCAAGTGATGGTGTATTTATACATTCCTCATTAACTGAAAGGGTACTCTATTTAGACATATTTCTGCATTCTCATGAGGGAGACGATGTAAAAAACTGATCCACATTATCCATATTGAAGCAGTGCTGAAGATAAGAGAAATGGTGTGGTCCTGTTCGCATTGGTTTGACTCTGAGCAGGTGATAAAGAGAGGAAGATCAGGCTGTAATGTGGGTTTTCTGAGAAGCTGACTCCTCTACCTGTCATTTAAAAGGAGAGACAGAGCATCATCTACTGGAGAGACCATGAAAGACAGACCGACTCTGAACTGAAGCACTGACACTCCATTTACAGCACACCGAAGTTTGCTGGTTAAAGCCCCTTTACACCTAGGATTAAAGGATTAGTTCACCAACGATTTTACTCATCCTCATTATGTTCCAAACCTGAGTGAGTGGAACACAAAAGAGGATATTTAGCAGAATATTAACGCTGAACCTTTTCAATGAAGGCATACATGAATCGTCGAGCTGTCCAGAAAAGACAACGTACATCTTGGGGAAACGGGTCACAAGTGGCCTGTGCAAAATACAGGTTTTGCGATCCAATCATTCAAAACACATTTGAACACAATCATAAAGCCACACATTGGATTATGACTTAGCACAATGCACTTGCATTCTGTTGTAGGTCAACAGTGAAGGACTGGCTACTAAAATAATAAGTAATCCTTGCTCCAAAACAATGCACTCTAAAAAATGCTGGGTTAAATACAACCCAGTGCTGGGTAAAATAGGGACAAACCCAGCAATTGGGTTGTTTTGACCCAGCGGTTGGGTTACTACCCAGAAGGTTGGGTTAAACATTTAACCCAACCGCTGGGTCAAAACAACCCAATTGCTGGGTTTGTCCCTATTTTACCCAGCACTGGGTTGTATTTAACCCAGCATTTTTTAGAGTGTGGTTTTAAACCAACCCAGGATCGTTGGAAAAGTGTGCCTGTAGCAACATTTCTGCAAAATGATAATACGTTGCTTCCTGCATGTTTCGTGTTTCGCTTTCAAAATGAAATGTCCTACTTGCGTTCAGTTCTATCCAAAAAAATTTTAAAAATGTGATAATGTTTTATTACATTGGATACTGTTTGTATCATGGACGTTTGAAAATTAAATGTGTAGTGAGTGGCGATAAAAGTTGAATGCTCTATTGGCTTTGAAATGAATGTACCACACACACTAAACCTAACGTACAATGTTAACAAAATCAAATGAGAGATAAAAACACATTTGCTTAAGCAACCTTGCCATTTTAGCTTGCTTCTTCATGTCATCGAGTGCAATGCTGTACCAGATGAGCTACAAGGCAGGTTTATTATGTCCGAAATGTCTGCTGATAATGTGATGCAAATGTTTAAAAGTAATAGCTTACAAAACTTACACAGTGGTAAAAACGTGGTCATATCATAGCATTGTGCAAAGAACCAGGTGAAAATACGATTTTATTATAAAAACTTGATAATCTGCCACTGTAATCATTATTTTGAAAGTGTGAAAAGAACTTGGTTGTTGGTTGAAGTTGTTGTTTTACTGCCTCTGGTGTGCATTTATCCCTAATGTCCACATAATTATGAAGCATGCAAGTTCTTGCAAAACTTGACAAAACTATAAGCTTCCACTAAAGTTCAAGTATATTTTTAGAGCAACATTGTGCCGACTTAATGCACTCGTGATCGATGTTAATACCAGGTAAAAATAGAGTCTAGAATGGAGATGTTCTTGTTTTGTCATGTTGCATCACTCACTTGCAGTGCTGACGGTGTGAATTTATTGCTGATTAAATAGTGCAGGAATTCCAAACTCTTTTGGTTTAAAATATTTACTTGAAGTACCCACTGATATTTTAAGCTGATATCTCAATAATTTAATAACACATTTGCATGTTCACTGCTTTCTGATGTCATGGTCACGTGCAGAAATACAGTTTAGCGTTTTAATTTTGATAAAAAATATTCATTTTAATTTTGCATTTTCATGATGTAATTAATTGACAGCATTTCATCAACTCTCAAACCTCCTGCAGTTCCCTTGCAAACCCCAGTTTGAAACCCTGAAATGGGGAATATACATGACTAACTGAAACATTGCTTTAATCTTGTATATAGAAAGCCATGCCAGTTTTCAACAGTCACTTTGTCTTGAACTGAAAGCCCCCCAGAATAAGAGAAATGGGAAGGGAATTAAGGTATGTCACTGATGCATTAAGATCGGAGAGAAGATAGATGTAATTTCACATTTGGAGAATCCTTGCGCAGAAGCAATTATCAAATGACATTAGGATGTGACAGACTGTGGGGGTTATCAAGAGGTCCTTAAGCCCTGCAAGACTGTTATAACTTTGCTCAGTTCATCTGAGGACCCAGAGTTGTACCCTCTGCACCTACATCAGCCAGCCTTCACACAGAACTCTTTATGACTGAGAGATAAGAGGAGAAAAACTTTGTAGGTCAGTCAGAGACTAAACAGTCTGAAGTTTAAGACGAGGGAGTCATTTTAGAACCTCTTGTAATGTGTTAACAATCAACTGCATTGAATTATTCCAGTATTTACAGGGTTTATGCATTATGAGGTTTATGAGATAGTGTTAGAAATGTCAATGCCAGTAAGAAAAGTTTCTTGAACTGCAAATTTGGCATATTAGTTTGATTTCTGCAGGATCATGTAACACAGAAGTCTGAAAAAATGGCTGCGGAAAATTCTGCTTTGCTATCACTGGAATGAATTATGTTTTTTCAATATATTCAAATAAATAATATTTCACAATATTTTCACTGCTACTAAATAATACATGAAGACGAGGAGTGCTAAAATGTTTTTTTTTTGTTGTTGTTGTTTTTTGCTATACTGTGCGTTTTTGAGATCAATCATAATCAGTTTGTTTCTTTTTTTTATTTATTTTTATTCTTTTAATATTTGTAATTGTAAACAAACTATGATCTTCTAAATAATCTATATTTCTTTTATTATTCATTGATATCAGATATGCCTATCTCAGTGTCTGTCTCAATGTCTTCTATAAAATATTGTCGTATGAATGTGCATATCCTGTCATCGCTCATTATGACAAGCCATCATA
This sequence comes from Sinocyclocheilus rhinocerous, assembly GCF_001515625.1. Lineage (NCBI taxonomy): Eukaryota > Metazoa > Chordata > Actinopteri > Cypriniformes > Cyprinidae > Sinocyclocheilus > Sinocyclocheilus rhinocerous. The sequence continues at coordinate 397,759 of NW_015664989.1, read as the reverse complement.
ACCCTCTGAAAGCATAAGTGAAGACAGCAGCTCCTGTAAGAGGAACAGATTCACTAAGACCTAAAAGACCAAACAAGACGACTAGTGATCAAAATTATTCTTGTGCTCTGGTTACTCGCCATGTAAATATATAAATAAAACTATATATCCATTTGTTCATATTTATATCCATATAATATCATTACAGAAGTACTTTTATCTGCATAGGCATTTTAGAAAAATGTTCAATAAAGAATCTTTAAGGGCTGTTTCATATACGCACAAAAACACCACATATTTAACAGCTTACAATATTCACGCTGCCCATTTAAGCGGAACAGTGCTGCATACCAGCAGCACAGAAGATGCAGAGTTGCATAATAGCAAATAAATCATAGTGCAGTTATGCAGCAGAAATGGCCACTGTGAATGCATGTGTGAGCCTGCTGCCGCAGTTACAGTGTTGTTTCGCTTACATACTGTACTTCCTTGAGTGTGCAATATGAAACAGACCTGTGTTAAAATCTCGTTGTTGTAACACAGGATTTAAAAATTGGTTGAGTTTGCTCAAGTGGGGTGATCATTGTTTAGATCTCTCGCCGCAATGCATCTTTCCACATTAACAAAGACTTCTCTGATTTGAGGATCTCGCTTCAGGATTATTTGCAGTTTAGTTTTTGCAATTTAAAACAATTTATAAACCAAAAAAAAAAGAACTTCAACAATTTTCACATTTTTTTTTTTTTAAATATTGATTTCTGTAAGCATTGGGTTGTTGCAACACAGGTCAATCAGAGAAGGCTATGGCTCTGGCAACTATAGGCACTTTTGGTCCTGTACCCATAGAAATTACCCATAGCTCTAAAACACTGTTCAGACTCACTAGTTTATTTAATTTGTCTACTACTTCAGCTCTGCTCCTGAAGGTCCTGTAATTCTGAAGACCTTGATTTACTTGTGCAGGCGTTTGATTACTATGGAACTCAAGGAGAAGAATTGAAAACCCCTGGTCTACTAAGACCGTCCAACAGTGTGCTGTAAATAAACCAATCACAGAAGAAGTATGTTATTTTAGAAGAATATTGGCTACCACTTTACATTAAGTTCCCATTAGTTAATGTTAATTAATGCAATACTTAACCTATGAACAATGAGCAATGCATTTGTTATAGTTAGTATTCATTAATCTTTGTTAACATCAGGAAATAAAAAAACCTGTTCATTTTATAGTTTGTGTGTGTTGTCTCAGGTCCAATAAATAATATAAACAGATACGACTTTTGATTTTAATAATACATAAGTAAATATTGAAATTAACAGTAACTAAGATTACATTGCTATAGAAGGTTTTGTTGTTGGTGTTGTTTTGTTTTCATTGTTAGTTTGTCCTTTTTTTGTTTTGTGCAAATCTAAAAAATCCCCATTTTATAGTGCAAATGTACGGAGACCCGCACATGACATGCAAGAAAAAATAAATAAATCATGCACACGATTTACTAATTCATTCCCTCGATGTACTAAAACGTGCACACGATTACTATTTCGTTCCCTCGGTTTGCTAAATCGTGCGCACAATTTACTAATTCATTCTCTCGATTTATAAATTGTGTGCACGATATAGCAAATCGAGGGAACGAATTAGTAAATTGTGCGCACAATTTATAAATCGAGGAAGCGGAATTAAATAGTAAATTGTGCACATGATTTAGCCTACTATTTTTTTCCTGCATGCCATGTGCGGGGCTCCGTACAAATGACATGCATTTTTGGAATAAAATGGTCAAATATTTTGTTTTTGCTAAGACTAATATTTTCCTGTTTTTTTTTTTGTTTTGTTTTTTGTATAGCTTTACAAAATTATAGCATAATAGCAATCTTTACATAATCATTTAAATAAGCAATAATTAAAATTCTGATGGGCATATCAAAGTTTAAAACTAAAAGTCAGGCTCTGTGACAAGGATAAAACAATAAAACCAATAGATAAATGTGTTTTTAAAATACCAAAGTAAATAAGGGAGCATGTTTTTTGTTTTGTTTTTTATCAAAAGGCACTTTTAATGTGTCTATCATATCAGAAAAAAAAACTGTTATTTTTTTAAATAAAGTTCGACCACTGGAACATAAAAATGGCCATAGTTAAAATAACTCCAACCCTAGCTTGCTGGAGTCAATATGTGAAAATATCTCTTACCGTTTTTCTCGATTGCTTAAACACATTTCTTGAAATTGTGACTCCTTTTCTCGAAACTCTAAACACAAATCCATAACTTCTCACCCAATTCCCCATACTTCCTATTTTCAGGTCAAAATGAAGCTCTCCACTCAAAACTATTCAATCTTGCTGACAAAAACAACAACTTTGCCCTCGGACATGACACACAAGCCCTCAGTAACACACACACTACAACATAGTCTTTACACACTAATGAGATCAATTCATAACACCGTTGCAAAAACCTTCTTTTGGCAATCAGGTATCATTTTACAGCTCAATGTCTATTACAGTATACAACATAATTAGAGCACATACATGTTACAGTAAATATAGCAGATACAGTGAAATTCAACAATAAGCTTTACAGTAAGAAAATATTATTTTCATTACACTGCTGTAAAGAGATCTTACAGTACAATAGATGAAAAGCACTAGAAAGGAAAGGTCAAATACCAAAGAATTGCATATGAACACACAACAGAATGTGTCATCTCTTAGTTCTGCAAAAATACAGTACATGTAAGAAGTACTTGTACAACAAATCAGTTCAGCAGTTACAGTATGAGTTTGAAGGTGTACAACTTGTGCTTCAGTATTTACTATACATATATAAAAAGTAAAAGTTCTCTCATCTGAAGTACTGCTACTGGTTCTGTCATTATATTTGATCTGTAAGTAGTATTGAAAGCCTGTAGATGAGCCTGTTGGCCAGCTGTCCTCGTGCACAAGAACATGATCAACTACAGCACTGTGTATTTCATCAGGAATAAATGTCCTTTGACCCCGTCCCCTTCATTTTTATTTTTCCCCTCCTCTTCCTCTTTGTCTCCCACTAGTATGATTCATTTTCCAAATCACATAATCAGCTGTGCTCTTGTTCATATAATCCTGAGATTCTGACTGCTGTGTCATCAGTTTTGCTACTTAATGTTCACACATGGATAAATTGTGCTGTTTGAGTTTAAATTGTGATTCTTGAGGTAGTTATATTGTGTGTTTGTGTTTTCTGAATGAGAACATGGTTAAACCTGTGCAAAATGATGCCGTTCTTGTGTAGAGTTTTGCAGAAAACACTGAGCAAATTGGAGCGTGTGTGAAAACAGGTGAAATTTGTTTAAAGTTTTGAGAAACATGTCTTTGTTTTAGGAACTGTATGAATGGTTTGGAAAATTGTGCCAAATTAATCAGTTATAGTGCGTTAGCAATCGAGAAAAACTGTAATTAAAACAAGATTTTTTTAGAGGGTTGAATGTAATGCTACTAAGATTTTTTTATTTTCTTCTGCGTATACCGAAATAAAATCCTGTGTGCACCGGTATCTGTCTGTCTATAACTGAAAAAACAGAGCTGAAAACATAGAGTGGATAAAAGAGACTAAGGTCTGATAGAGGTGAACACAAATACTGCAGACGCAGAGTTACTGCATGATGCATGGACACACATCTCATATAACACACTGATCTCTGGGCAAACACAAATAACTGCACAGCCATAAATGGACCTGTGTGTGATAGCATCACAGACTCATCTCAGCCGAGCAGGAGGGCCGAGCAAATACAATCACTGGTGCTCGATCAGACCCTCTGCCCAGCCCCTTCACTTCACAGGGACCGCAAAACACACAAAGTCTAGAGCGCTGTGCGGCTGCATGTGGGCAGACGGCAGATGAGGACATCATGACAGATGATGAGTTATTCTCTTTCAGCCACATGTGCAAGAGCAAAACAATAATGACCGGCGCACTGAGAGCTGATACGCTGATTGCTGATCTTTAGTGTTTCTGTGTAATAATACTGTAGTTGAAAGATGACCTTTTAGCAACTGTATATAACTCTATGATGGAAGGAACTATATAACACTTAATATGGCTGCCTCCATCTTGCTTGCTGGTCTTTTTTCTTTTCTTTAAACCTACTGGTAGTCCTGTATGTGAAGTGATGTGACGTGACGTGACGTGACGTGAAGTGATGTGATGTGATGTGATGTGATGTGATGTGATGTGATGTGATGTGAAGTGATGTGATGTGAAGTGAAGTGATGTGAAGTGTCCCATACTCAGAATTGTGCATGTTCATTATATAACTGTAACTTATAACTGAAATACAACTGAACATGTTTTGGTCAGCAGCTAAAATAATTAAAATTGTGCCTATGTCCAAATATATATGGACCTGACTGTATATATAAATAATAAATGTCAGAAAAATCTTATTAATTCATTAATTGTTCTTTTCTTTTTGTTCATACATAATACCACGGTGAAACTAGATGCTTGTTCATAAATATACATGTAGGACTGTGTATTCCCTAATTGTTTGTAAGACTAATTTCAGACACGATTATTTATTTTTATTAGGTTTATATATATATATATATATATATATATATTTAGACATAATCAAAGACTACTTCATTGTGGCTGATTTATAAATTGTACCCCAAAAATTGCTCTGTATTTTCAAAATTTTCTTTTTTCCCCATTCATTTTGCTATGGTGGCATAGCTAGTGCTAAGTCTGGCTAAGACCATTTTAGTTTTATACAAGAAGACAAATAGAACTAAATTTGCTTTATTTCTTAAGACATGGCCACTTCTACTCATTACTTTGGTGTAGTAATGTGTTTTAAGCATAAAATATAATTTTTACTTAAAAGGTTAAACAAGATAAACTGTTTTTGTAAATGCTATAAGAGGCCAATTCAGAATAATGAAAAATATATTTTAAAAATAAATTAATGTATCAATGGGCATTAATGGACATCTTAAGCAGTTGGTTACCTTTTGAACACATAAAAAAGTTATTCCAAGATTGTATTATTATTATTATTATTATTATTATTACGAATTATTTAATTTTAGGTTTCATTTAAAATATATTTTAAAATGTGTATTTTTATTTATTTAATATGTTTTTTAATTAATTTGTAATTCAATTAATATGTTTTTGTTCATCTGTTAAATTCTATAGGTATACTTTAAAATAATACAATTTGATAAGTATACTTTAAAAGAATGTTTGGTTACCAATATTCTTCAAAATACCTTGTGCTCAACATAAGAAAGAAACTCATGCATGTTTGAAACAACTTGAGGGTGAGTAAATGAAGACAATTTTCATTATTGGCTAAACTTTCCCTTTAAGTAAAGTTTCCCATTTAAAACGTGTCACTTTGTATCAATATACTCATTAAAAGCAATTAAAAGAAACCTTTTAGAAAACACATATGTGCATTTTATCACATCTCTAGCTGTGATATAAATTATTTATTTTCTCCCTCACTGAGCGTACATGAGGTTATTAAAGATGGTACACAGCTACACCTAGTGGTGACAAACGGCACTGTGGAGAAGGACAAGATTAATGATCTGCCCCCTTCTACGGAGCCTTTGAGCGCTTTTTCTCTCCTTGATTCATTCCTTATTTATGCCAGGTATTGTTAACTTGACCTCAGAGCAAAAAGGTGAAGGAAAAGATCCTGGAAAGGTTACAACACCATTTAAGTTCTGTGGACACTGACGAATCATCCTTTTGCTCAGTTTACAAGTAAACAGCACATGAGGCGAAATATTTTCCCCATTTTCCTTGACCTATCTTCCTTTGGATCATGTATACAGAGGGTCAAATACTCGCATGTGCTGACCTGCTTCTACTAAAAACTCTCCTAGTTCACAAGGTGTTGCGAACAGATGGGTCATGACCCAAAAAAAGGTGGCAGGTCTGTTCTGAATTGTAAAAAGAAAAAAATATGGCAAATGCAAATACCAAAATGCAACTAATCATATAATCATGTCTAGTTAGGATAGCAAAATAAATATGCTAATTAGTTTTGACACCTGGGGATGATTAATTCATTCTGTGAAGTATTTGGCTTGTCATGTGATCTCAACATGGCACTCTCCGTGAGGTGACCTGCTTCATGTATAATAAATCAGCTTTTACTAGGCTACTGATTTGACTTGATTCTTCATCCAATGTGAGTGGACAACATTTTCAATAGATATTTCTTTATGGATAAAACTTTTTAATGAGTGCACCAATAAATGGGAAATCACTTGCAGCATAGATGAACATGGTTTTACCGGCCACAACACATTCTGTGCAGTGAATAACTGGCTGCCAAGCATACTGTAAAACCATTGAAATTCAAGAGACTTTTATAAAGCAAACCCTCAAACTATAAAGAGATGTCTGTTGAGTTTTTCAAAAGACAGCAACAAGATCCAAACATATCATAACAAATCATTAAAAAATTGTGTGTGCTACTGAATCACTCACCACACTGCAAAGCACTAGAAATCCCACTCAACTGCACAAATTGCATTGTTTGATTTATTTTATATATATACAATAAATGATTTTTTTACTTTCCCAGCTGAAAAGACCAGCTTAGATCAGCATTGGTTTCCATACTATTAATCTGATCTAATTAACTGGTCTAGCTGTTGTCTTTTATTTATTTATTTATTGTCTGTCTGTCTGTCTGCCTGTCTGTCTGTCTGTCTGCCTGTCTTTCTGTCTGTCTGTCTGTGTCTGTCTGTCTGTCTGCCTGCCTGCCTGCCTGTCTGTCTGTCTGTCTGTCTGTCTCTGTCTGTCTGTCTGTCTCTGTCTGTCTGTCTGTCTCTGTCTGTCTCTGTATGTCTGTCTGCCTGCCTCTCTGTCTGTCTCTGTCTGTCTGTCTGTCTCTGTCTGTCTCTGTATGTCTGTCTGCCTGCCTCTCTGTCTGTCTCTGTCTGTCTGTCTGTCTCTGTCTGTCTCTGTATGTCTGTCTGCCTGCCTCTCTGTCTGTCTCTGTCTGTCTGTCTGTCTCTGTCTGTCTCTGTATGTCTGTCTGCCTGCCTCTCTGTCTGTCTCTGTCTGTCTGTCTGTCTCTGTCTGTCTCTGTATGTCTGTCTGCCTGCCTCTCTGTCTGTCTCTGTCTGTCTGTCTGTCTCTGTCTGTCTCTGTATGTCTGTCTGCCTGCCTCTCTGTCTGTCTCTGTCTGTCTGTCTGTCTCTGTCTGTCTCTGTATGTCTGTCTGCCTGCCTCTCTGTCTGTCTCTGTCTGTCTGTCTGTCTCTGTCTGTCTCTGTATGTCTGTCTGCCTGCCTCTCTGTCTGTCTCTGTCTGTCTGTCTGTCTCTGTCTGTCTCTGTATGTCTGTCTGCCTGCCTCTCTGTCTGTCTCTGTCTGTCTGTCTGTCTGTCTGTCTGTCCGTCTGCCTGTCTGTCTGTCTGTCTGTCTGTCTCTGTCTGTCTGTCTGTCTGCTGGTTAATCAAGAGAGGGTTGCTGCTAGTCTACTAAACATATGTTGGTGGTCAACACAGGGAGTTTAATCACTAGTCAATGTCCACTGTAATTAGTGGCCTTCCAGTGTGTTTTTTTTTTTCTTTTTAATGGTCAGTGCTGAGATCCAAAGACAGAATTGCTGTTAAATAGTAAAATCTATTAAAAGCAAAAAAATGTTAACAGTTAAAACTTAATAAGCATAATTTTTTTCCTAAAACTATGCTTTATGTTTATTAAACTTTTATTTATGTTTATAATCTTTAATTTTTAATTGTTAAACTTTGTAATAAATAAACAAACAAACCAACTGAAAGGTCCTTAGGGGAACAAGAAAACCACCTTTCAGAACCTGCACAGTTTCAAACTAAAATCCAGCACACAATGATTGTGCAGCATCTGTGGAAAGATACGTCATTTTGCTTAAATGTGATATCAGCATATTTGCTTATGGTAGATGATAGGCATTTATTGTTTTCCTCTGTTATTAGGTAAGACAGTTAAAGTGACAGAAAACTGTTAAGGAGAGAAAGGAGAATAAAATATCTTGAGCTCATATGTGATGTCTGCTCTGATATTTAAATTAGAATTTTTTTATTATTATTATTGTATTTTTTTTGCATGCTGGTCTTAGAAATATACTGTAGGGTGGGGGTGGGGGGGGTGTTGATACAACCCAATCTCATGAGTATATGTAGCTGTTTTGGTATATTTGTCAAATTTGATTCATATGAAAACTTAAAGCAAATAATAAGCATACTGTAATGATAAAGCAAATTGTAAGCATACAAATGAAATTGCACAAACCTCCAATTCGCTAAAACATCAAATAGTTATGAATTGCATTGAGACTGTGTTGGTTGATAATAAAAATGCCAAAGCTAATGGTTTATAAAATGTGTCTGAAAACATTTCTCTCTAACTCTTACTTTCAGCCCCAGTTGCTGAAATCACCCTGCATTCTGACAGAGAGGAAATAGTGAGACGCGCCATGAACCTTTTGAACTCTTGAGAGACGTACTTGAACTGTTTGTGTGGAAGCTTGAATATAATCCATCCCTGTTGCATCTGTACTCTTCATCGCATGGAGAGAGTCCTGTGCGTAACCCTGATATCTCATCTCTCTGCCTCTGACCTGGTGCTCTGATGGGTTGTAACTAGAGCCTGCTTTCCTCTTTGGAGGAAGGCAGACTAATTTACTGTGGAGGTCCCACACTGTGGCCTACATTTCAAACTGAGATTTCCTTCATGGCTGTATCCTGGGGATACCCGAAAGAAACACAATGAAACGCAGAGGAGCTTTTCCATAGCAATGAGCTCCGCTAACCCTGCTAAAACTAGTTACTTAAACCAGAGTTTGATCTCTTAATATCTCAAAGGAGACTATCAATTTTAGGGTGGTTTGCTTTAAGAAACATATAGGCCAAACTGGTACAAGAGGGTAGCAAATTTCTACTCTCTGTTAGCCGTGTCACACACATGAACTGCTAATGACTGTAAGAGAATTTGTTCATAAAACAGCACAAAGCTGGATTATCTACTGACCTTTTGAAACTCACGCTGGCCAAATCTGATCATTTTTAGTTTGGGGTCAGGATTCAGTCAGTGTGTACTGTAAGTCTGCATTATACTCGCATCGTCAGACATTTGACTTTTGGCTGATCCACAGTGAAGTCTATTCTGGCTAATGTGTTCCATTCATCTCAGAAAGTCTGAATTTCTTTCTGTACACTAAAAAAATTGATGTAAAAAAAAAATGGTGAAATGCATGGCAGCACAGTGTGCCAAATGTTTAATTTTATCCAAAATAATGGATAAAAAACGTTTAAAAAAAAAAGGTCAATGACTGGCAGAAGCGGCTGCCAAACAAAACCTTTCAAATTAAGGTAAAATATCCTAATTGATATCCTTTTTTTTATGTTTTAGAAAAAACTCTGTTATTATACAGGTATTTCCTGGATTATTATTGTGAAACATTCTCTGTAAAACGCAAATCTTTTGTAGTTAAACATTAGCTAGCAACAGCATGCATGAGTTAATGTAACTATCACTGCATCAGCAACACAGTTACTGCCTTTAAATAAAGTAACATGCAGCACAACACCAGTGTTTCTTGGTCTTCTCCTGGACTGAAGCACAGGAGAGAAAGGAACAATTGAAATCGCATCATATGACCCCTTTAAATACCAACAGAACATTAAACACAAACATAGCCTATCTCTCTAGATCTCAGCAGCTTCACTTATTGCAGTCCAGTCTGACTTTAATTCTTTCAAACAAAACTTCTTATTGAGAATTAACTGAGGTTTAGATGTTGATGTTTTATTGGAAATAATAAAGTTTGAAGTCACTGTTGTGGAGATAAGCATTTGCTTTAGTTGGGCTCTTGACCCTTGACTTTTGAACATTAGCTTTTCTCCAGCTGCTGTAGCTGTGTGTTTCAAACGTGCATTTGTTATAGGAAAAATTGCTAAAGAAAATCTGATCAGATGATCAGATTCAATTATCATATAGTGGCCTGGTTCACTGATCTCATCCAGCGTCCAATACTGTATGTCCATATGTTACTTACATTGATAAATATCACATTATTGTAGCACTAAAATACTACTACATAAAATCCTGCCCTGCTTTGATATTTTGAAAGTTTTTTCAGTCATTATGCAGAATCATGTAGACTCACAGACATCTAGAGTCTGCGTATGAACAAAATATTCAGATAAACAGATCAACTCTGAACATCACAAAACAAGGTACTGTCTTGAGGTCCTTTGCCGATCCCGCCCCACTCTCTTCCCTGACGCAAAGAAAACATATTTTCTAATATATGAATGATCAATATATTAAACGACATAATGGTATATTAGAAATTATACAGAATAATATATTGTGTAAATATATTACAATATATTGAATAATACATAAGGAATTGCCGTTTTTCATATATTGAAAAATATGTGACAATATATTTTACTTATATATCACAATATATCTCATTTTATATTCAGTCAATTATATCCACTTTATAATATATAGATAAAATATGGTACTGCATGTGTAAAAATATATTAAACATATATTTACTCATGCAGTATATACACACGCATATGGAAATCTTATATTTAACAATAATTTATGTTATACATTTTTCATATTTTAAAATATAGCTAGTTTACAATAGTATAAGCACACCTGCTTATACTAAACACTTAGTGAACAGACTATCGCTGTGCTGAACAGTGCATTACCATTTACTTTTTAAATAAAGTAACATACAATGTAATGATGTTTGGCCAATCATCATCCATGACTCTTCTGCACAATGGTAACCCAACAAACTTACAAATACCAGAAACATTTACATTTCAAAATAATACAACACTAAACACTAACAGATATCCCCCTATATTAATATTGAGCAAAAACACATGAAATAACACTTAATTTTAACATTTTTACTCTTCTTTCCTCTTCTAGAAGCAAAGCATGCTGCATGGGAACCTGAAATCTGCTGTAACTCATTCAGTGAATGTGTGTTTATATGTGTGTACATACATTCACATTTATATGGTAACGTCTATGTGCAATACATACTCAATAAAAGATCAAACAATGAATATTTATTTTTGTCTTCATTTCTAAATATATTTGTATGTATCAATATATAGCTATATATTGTCAATGCATATATTACTGTATATTGAAAAATATAGGCACTAGTTTCCAATATATGGAAATGTATTATGCAATATATTGCATTATATTTTTGCAGTATATTACCATATATTTTTGTTTCGTATGGGTCCACCCAATGCTGTCCTGTCTGCTCTCTGTTGTCTTATCCAATAAAGGCATAAAAGCCTATAAATATAACAAACAAAAAAAAAAGTAAGTTTTTTAAGACGTATGAAAGCAATAAATCAGACTGGTTTGTAATAAGTGAAGATGCTGAGATCTAGAGAGATCTGTTAGTGTTTATTGTTCTGTTGCTGCCATGTTTTTTTTTTTATTACAGTGAATGTGTTTGATTGTAATATTTCAGGAAATACCTGTAAATTAACAGCTTATTTAAACAAGGAGATTTTACTTTAATGTTAAGGTTTTTGTTTGTTTGCCGGTCATTTGACCGTTTTTGCCACAGTGATGGTTTTTGATCATAACAATTCAGGAAATACATATAAAATGTTATCTTATTTTCAGCTGTGTTTTCGGCTTATTTAAATAAGGAGATTTTATTTTAATTCAATGGTTTTTGTTTGGCAGCTATTGTTGCCAGTCATTTGACCATTTTATCATCTAACGGTTTTGTTATTGTATTAATTACAGATTATTTTTGTCATTGTATGCACATTTGTATCTAATTTAAGAAAACATAAAAATACTGCATAAAAATCGTCTCAGGTTATTTATGTAACCATGGTTCCCTGAGTAGAGAACGAGACACTGCGTCCTCTAGGGGTCGCTATGGGGAACGCCTCGTCGTGACCCGTGTCTGAAGCATACATTGAAAAAACACCAACTCGTTGGCCGGCGACAGCCATGACGTCACTACCGGTGCGACTATAGTATAAATAGGTGCCGGGAGCACACATCATTCACTTCTTTGTCTGAAGCTTGCGTCCGCAGCATGGCAAGAAACCTAGAGGACACAGTGTCTCGTTCCCTACTCAGGGAACCATGGTTACATAAGTAACCTGAGACGTTCCCTTTCATGGGAACTTCGAACTGCGTCCTCTAGGGGTCGCTATGGGGAACGCCTCGTCGTGACCCATGTCTGAAGCATACATTGAAAAAACACCAAACTCGTTGGCCGGCGACAGCCATGACATCACTACCGGTGCGACTATAGTATAAATAAGCGCCTATTTATACTATAGTCGCACCGGTAGTGACGTCATGGCTGTCGCCGGCCAACGAGTTGGTGTTTTTTCAATGTATGCTTCAGACACGGGTCACGACGAGGCGTTCCCCATAGCGACCCCTAGAGGACGCAGTTCGAAGTTCCCATGAAAGGGAAACAGTATTATTGTAGAAAAAAATGTAAATTATGTTAAAAATGAATTGTCATTTATGTCATAATACTTAAAATAACAGCTGAGTAGTTCATTTAGAGATAATTTTACAGAGTATTGACTACAATTAAAAATAAACGAAGACAACCCCAAAAAATCAGTTGATTTTCGTAAAATTACTATTTTTTTAGAGTGTAGGAAAAAGTGCAATAAACGCCACTGAGTTCAGACCAGCAAGTTGTAAACTCAAACCACTGCAAAGTTAAATGTAGAGTTGCTATTTTTATTTTCATGTATGCAGAGCACAGCAAAGATCTTTAGTCGGAAGTTGGAGATATGTATAAGGAAATCCCAGCTCAGATTTAAACTGGAATGCAGCATAAGAACTGCCCACTTAGACAGAACAGCTAGCACCCTAACCAGTTAATGGTATGGTAAGCTAGCCTATTGCTTAGTCAATCTATTGCTTGGGTGATGTCCGATAAAAATTCTCTCATCATTTACTCACCCGGGTGTCATATGTTATTACAAACCCATAAAACTTCCTTTCTTTGAAACACAATTGAAGACATTTTTAATATTCTACCATCATCTTGGTCTCGGCCTATATTGAAAGTCCATGCAACCAACACTCTCAAGCTTCAAAAGGTTCATAAAGACAATTTAATAGTAATCCATGCGAATTGAGCTGTTTAATCCAAGCCTTCTGAATAAACTCTGAATCACTTTATCCATCTCATTTTTAATGTAAGGCAAGTTCCGCCATTTGTAACTTGAATTTGCGAGGCTTCCAGTGTCATGCGCTTCCAAATATTTTGCCTGTACAAAAACTGTCCATTATTCTACTTGCAAACGGGTATTTTTTATCATATTATTTTAATTTATGTATCACCTTAATCACAAACACACTGGTTTGCAGTGCAAATTGTTTTACAGTTTTCTGCATTTTGTTATTCTTCTATTTAGTCACCTATAGCTAATAAATTGGAAGTCTTGCAAATTCAAAGAAAATAGTTCACTTCTGCATTGCAAAATAATGTGAATATGACCAAAAGAATTAAATAATGCTTTTATTCACAAATAAATTTTGATCAATGCACATACAAAGAGCACATCAAATATGGTAAATGGAAGCTAAAATGTGCTTATATACTGTATGTGAATCACTGAGGCTAGTTCTCATGCATCAAGCACATTACATTTACATTTAAATGTAATGAATTAGCAGATGCTTTTATCCAAAACAACTTACAAATATGGACAATAGAAGCAATCAATCCAACAAAACAGCTACAATAAGTACTGTGACAAGTCTAAAACAGGTCATGTGGCAAGTTTTTTTTTTTATAATAAATGAATTATTAAAAGTAGATAGAAAGGAAATAGAATAGCTAGAGCTATTTATTTAATGTTGTTATTATTATTTTTTATTAAATTATTAATAATTTAAAGAAAACAAGTAGAATACAAAAAGAATATAGAACGCTATTAGTAAGTCAAGGTTTTTTGTGTTTTGCTTGTGTGTTTGTTTTTTGTTATTTTTTGTTATTTTTACTAAATAAAAAGAAAACAAGTATATAGAATAGACATAGAATAGCACATATGGATGAGAGAATTGTTTAAAAAATATCTTCACTTGTGTTTCAAAGATGAAGGGAAGTCTTATGAATGTGGAGCGAAATGAGGGTGAGTAAATGATGAGAGAATTTCCATTGTTGGGTGAACTATCTCCATTGTGAAATATATTTTAAAGAAATAGTTCACTCATAAATTTCTTTAAATTGTCATAATAACATGGTTCAGATTAAATACTTCAAAAAAGCAATTTCGTAGGATTTCTAATCAGGCACTGAATACACATTAAAAGATCTTTTAGTCAATAGAATCACTTTGGGGTCCACCAGTGCCCTATGTATTATAATAACATATTGCTATAGTTAATATAATAATATTGCTATAGTTTTAATTTTCTTTAAGCCAGTAGGTTAAGGGAGTAAAAGAAAACAAAAAGAATAAATGTTTAACAATTTTTAGGTTCAGTAATATTAGAATTAAATTCATTAAATTCAAGTCATGAATTAATATATTTTCATGATTAAGAATAAATTCGCCATAAAGATTTTTTTTTTTCATTTTTGTCATTCATAATCAGGCACCAAGCTGAGCAGAGATAAAAATGACTTTGTTGACCGAGTAGGATAAGATTCTGGTTGAGGAGTGTCATTCGTGAACAATCTGTGCGCAGTCTGCTGGCCTTTAAACCAAAAGCGCGCAAATTTGTGAAACAAAGTGTACAAAACCAAAGATGTTACACTGACGTGCCAAGCACCGTTTTGTCTTCAAAAACATGATCTGAGCTCAGATGTGCCGAATGCATGAACTAGCATGTCCATCAGCTTACACTGGAATGCACGCAGTATTGTGCCGGCTTGCCTCTGTAATTATTTTCTGCGTCCTCTCCAACTTCACAGATATGAGCATCTATCACTTGTGAAATGTTAGTTTGGATAAGTTCACTTCACTAATCAGGGTGCGTGTTTCTGAAGACATGAATTATGTCCTGCTTCCTTGAGATTCCTTAAGATAACTGACTGTGAGGCCATAAGTGACACAGAGCCTTGTAGCTCTTTTCCATATTTATAGAAACATACATCTCGCATTGCGTGCACGTTCTTGCCAAGGGCAAAGTTATGTACAGCTAAGCAGCTGTCTGCATGCGTTTGCATGAGAGACACGCCTTGACGTGAGCTATGTTGAGACGTAAAACATCTCTGACCAGAAGAACATTATTTTGTACATATCACACACCCTTCAATGAGGCAGTGTCACAGCCTCTCAACGTCTGCTGGGCTCTGGTAAGACATAAATTTGAATTGCTTCAGGTTTTGCTGTGAACCAGCACGGAGGACAGTGGATGTGAAAACTGATGAATATTTAATTTACGCCCTTGCATCTGGGAATTAAACAATTCTGTGCATCTGATTAAAATGTGGGGCGTCTTACATCAACAGTTGCATTTGAGTTTGTTATTCACAGTTTACCACACAACGGAAAAGATCTAGAAAATTAAACACAAGGGAGTAACATTTAATAGAAACTGAGAGAAACAGGAGGCGAAATGTGTTGTTGTTGTTGTTGCAATTACATCCAGATTACACAGGCCTGGTCCCCCATCTGCCACAGTCATAAGCATGAGTGGTGCACAGCTAGCCTAGGGGCCTCCATATGTACATGCTTCCCCTAAGTCGTTAAAATGAGCCTCACTACCTAACACTGATTACAGCCTAAACAAACACATACAAGTACAATGATTGTAATACTAAATTAATTCTGCGGCTGCATTAACACTGCAAGGCCTATGCACAGACCCATTATTTTTAGACGTATCATATGTTTTGTCACATCTGTTTACATTCACTTTAGACATAACTAACTGTACAGCAGCGTCGCAGTGTCGGACTGGCGAGCCAAAAGAGGAGCACCATGGCAGACATCAAATGAGGGATTCTCGTTGCGTCCGAAGGGAGCTGCGGCTCTGCTGCACTGGAAGGGAGAGTCCCTCTTGCAGCTGAATACGAGGCGCGGTTTGACGCATCAGATGGAGGGCTCTCACTGCAACCAAAGGGATCCTGCAGCTCTGCTGCACCGGGAGGGAGAGTCCCGTCTGCCGCCGAGTATGCAGCATAACTCAAACGACAGACGGAGGGCTCACACTGCGACCGAAGGTAGCCTGTGGCTCTGCGGCACCGGGAGGGAGAGCCCCGTCCACCGCCGAGTATGCAGTGTAACTCAAATGACAGATGGAGGACTCAAACTGCGACCGAAGGGAGCTGTGGCTCTGCTGCACCGGAAGGGAGAGTTCCTCTTGCAGCTGAATACGAGGCATGATTTGAAGCGTCGGATGGAGGGCTCCCACTGTGACCGAAGGGACCCTTCAGCTCTGCTGCACCGGGTGGGAGAGCCCCGTCTGCCGCCGAGTACGCAGCGTAACTCAAGACGACAGAAGGAGGGCTCACACTGCGCCCGAAGGGAGCCACGGCTCTGCTGCACTGGAAGGGAGAGCCTCGTCCGATGCTGAATAAGCAATGAGATTCGAAGCGACTGATGGAGGGACTCTCGCAGCATCCGAAGGGAGCTGCGGCTCTGCTGCACCGGAAGGGAGTGTCTCCTTTGCGGCTGAATATGAGGTGTGGTTTGATGCCTCGGATGGAGGGCTCTCACTGCGACCAGAGGGAGCATGCGGCTCTGCTGCACCGGAAGGGAGATTCCCGTCCGCTGCCGAGTACGCAGCGTAACTCAAACGACAGACGGAGGGCTCACACTGCGACCGAAGGGAGCCGCGGCTCTGCTGCACCGGAAGGGAGAGCCTCATCCGATGCTGAATAAGCAAGGAGATTCAAAGCGACTGATGGAGGGACTCTCGCTGCGTCCAAAGGGAGGTGTGGCTCTGCTGCACCGGAAAGAGAGTCCCTCTTGCGGCTGAATACGAGGCGTGGTTTGATGCCCCGTCCAATGCTGAATAAGCAATGAGATTCGAAAAGACTGGTGGAGGGCTTTCACTGCGACCAAAAAAAGCTGTGACTTACTGTATTGGATTTTTTTTAATATACAGTATATAAACTGCTGTAGTTGCAGCCCCGATGCAAAATGAGTGGCTGGAAACATTTTCTGCAGGTAAACCTGATTGAGCGAGGATCAGTTTTAAGTGTTTTTGGAACCAAAAAAGTGTAACGGGGTGGTTAGAGTCGTCGACGAAAAAGAGGGTCCAGAGGGGATTTAGGTTAAAAATATATATGTAGTGGCCTTTTCTTTCTTGGTCTGTCTTACTTTGTTTAATGAAGTAAGCGATAGTTTCACTATCAAGTATGGATAAATCAGAGATGGTTGGATGGAGTTTGGGGTTAAATTTAGAGGTAATTGCCAGTTCTAAGCATCTCAAAAACCGAAGGTCCTGGCCAAATTGCCCCCCTGGCCTTTGTCAATCATGGCCTCCTAATAATCCCCAACCACTTGATTGGATCTATGACTCTCCTCTCCACCTGTAGCTGGTGTGTGGTGAGCGCACTGGCGCCGTTGTCCTGTGGCTGCTGTCGCATCATCCAGGTGAATGCTGCACACTGATGGTGGTTGAGGAGAGACCCCCCCACATGATTGTAAAGCGCTTTGGGTGTACAACAATACACAATAAAGCACTATATAAATGCATATATATAAATGCAATAAAACATGGCATCGAGGGTACGAGCAGTATGGATCGAATGGTAGCCTGTGCAGAGACTTTGGATGCATTTTATAAGGATGTCCAAAGTTATAGGTTGTCTGGAATCTGGACTTGATGGTTGAGAGCGCTGAATTCCTTTAATTAGAAGACAAGTTTGAGAATTATTTATTTCGGGTAAGGGGAAGCCATAGATTAGTTTGTGAAAAAATTGAATGCCACTTAAGTAACCTTTAATAGACCCGGCTTGGAGGTTCTTAATGGAATTAAGGTAGGAAATAAATGCGAGGAGAGAAAAATTGGGAAATGGCAGGTTATAGGAGAGGTAAAATGCTTTGAATCATCTCCAAGCTGTTAGATATGAATGGATAGTTCTGGGTGAAACTACTTGGAGGATAGAATCGAGTGACACGTCGAGGAGAGGGATGATTTATGGGAATATGAGTTGCGAATAGTGAGGTTCTAGGGTTGGCGATGGGTCCGCCTCTGGAGCCAGCGCTCTGAATTTCTGAAACATAAAACGAGAGAGAGAATCAGCAATTCGATTTTTTGATCCGGGAATGTGTTTAGCAGTTCTAATAAACTGATCACATGCTGAAATCCAGATGAGACATCTTAGTAGTGGTATGAGAGCTAGGGAATGAGAACGGCCTTTATTTATACAGTGAACGGTCGCTTCGTTGTCACAGTAAACTAAGATGCTGCTTGACATCCAGTTTTTTCACCACAAAAAGGCAGCGACGACCAGAGGATAGAGTTCGAACAGTGCTGAGGACTGGGGAGAGTCGAGCATCTGGGGGGGCCATGGAGACGCGAACCAATGCCCTTGGTAAATTTGAATTAAATGTTGTTTAGCCAAACAAGGATTAGATCACGCAGTGACATGTAAAAAACAATAGTCAGGTCATTGGCACCCTCTGTAGGCTTTTAATATAATGCTAATGTACATAATATTGTTTATAATACATTATGTTAAGTTTTGTTTAACAAAACCATATAGTTACTTGCTTTGATACTTTATTTGAACCAATTATTATGGCTCGGGGCCAACTACTATCGCCCCATGGACCTCCCAGACACCAAGGGACTATGCTGGAGGGAAGCAATCTACCGGTGTCTGGGGAGTGTCCAGGCCTGAGCCAGAACCAGCCCGCCAGCGGTTCCTCGGTCAAGCCTCACTCAAGCCCGCTGACCACGCCTTTCACCCCAAACCTAAAGGGGTATCTAAGAAGGAGAAGGTGGTCGGCTACAGCCCCAGAGCTTAGCCCACGGAGGGCTCCTGTTCCCGAGTTTAGCCCACAGAGGGCTCCTGTTCCCGAGTTTAACCCAGAGAAGGCTCCAGTCCCCGAGTTTAGCCCACGGAGGGCTCCTGTCCCCAAGTTTAGCCCAGAGAAGGTTCCAGTCCCCGAGTTTAGCCTAGAGAGGGCTCCAGTCCCCGAGTTTAGCCCAGAGAGGGCTCCAGTCCCCTAGTTTAGCCCAGAGAGGGCTCCAGTCCCCGAGTTTAGCCCAGAGAAGGCTCCAGTCCCCAAGTCAAGTCCAGGGAGGGCCACTGTTCCCGAGTTAGGCCTACGGAGGGCCTCTAAAGACGATATTCTCCCCAAGGATTTTTTTTGGGGGGGTAGTATGGGTCCGTCCGTAGTGGCTGGGCCGAGTGGCGAGGCCAAGGCCATGGAGGCCGTCCAGCAATGGCCTCCTGAACGGTCTGATCCGCCATGGCCTCCTGAGTTCCCTACTCCGCCATGGCCTCCTGAACTGTCTGATCCGCCATGGCCTACTGAGTCCCCTGCTCCTCCATGGCCTCCTAGTCTGCCTGATCCGCCATGGCGCCCCGAACTGTCTGATCCGCCATGGCCTTCTGAGTTCCCTAATCCACCATGACTCCCCAAGCTCCCTGTGCTGCCATGGCACCCTGGACTGCCTGATCCGCCCTGGAGGTATTCCTCGTGTCCCAGTCCTGCACCAACCTCCAGAGCGCCCACCACCGCGCCTTCCGGGAGGAGGGAGTAATGTCAGACTCTGTTCCGTGTTTCGTGTGTGTTTTGCTCCCCCACGTGCTCCAGGTTATGTCCATGCCCACATTTGGTCCTTCCTGTTTCCTGTTCCTATTATGTTTATTAATCCCAGGTGTTTCTCGTCTTCCCCTCGTCATGTCTTGTGTATTTAAGGTGTTTCCTGTTTTGAGTTCTCTGTCTGGTTTTGAACGTCGATCCCCGTGTCCTACGTGTGATTCCTGTGATGTCAATAAAGACTGTTAATCCTGATTCTCTTCCGTTCTCCTCGTTCCTCGCTCCTTGTTCCTCGCTCCTCACCGTAGGCACACCGTGACAGTTATTATATATGTATTTTAGGTCATTTTAAAAGCTATTGTTGATAAGGCTATTTTATTATAACTCGGTTACCAACTTAATTGTTAGTGACGGCCCTAGATCAGAGGTCTATGTCCACACCTGCCAGGATCTGTGCTCAGATTTTATGAGCCACTGGGGGTGACTCTTGAGGCGATGGCATTTGTTGGAACAGGCCTTGATTTTGAATGAAGTAGAGAGCTGTGAGGGAAAGGAGCAGGGGCCGCAATTGTCAGCAGAGGCAGCCTCATGCTTAAAATCGGCCTCTGGGCTAGTGTCTGCTATGGGAGCTGGAGGCCACTGAAAAGAAAAAAGGGTGTTTTAGTAGCGGGAGGAAAAGCCTGAGATGTGTGGGCCTGAGTTGCAAGCGGAGGCAGCCTCACGCTTCCTTCAGCTGCTGTAGGCCATGGGAAGGGAGTGGGGTTTGTGACATACTGAAGAGCCTGTGTAGCCTGCACAGCTAGCGGAAGCAGCCTCAGTAGCATGTGCTATGGGAGCTGGAGACCACTGAAAAGGAAGAGGGGTTAGAAGTATCAGGAGGAAAGCCTGAGAAGTGAGGGCCTGTGTTGCATGCAGAGGCAGCCTCATGCTTGCTTCAGCTGCTTTAGCTGTAGGCCACGGGAAAGGGGAGTGGTTTGTGACATTTGGCGGGAAATGTTGAAATGCCCGTGTAGCCTGCAGTT
Organism: Sinocyclocheilus rhinocerous; assembly: GCF_001515625.1. Classification (NCBI taxonomy): domain Eukaryota; kingdom Metazoa; phylum Chordata; class Actinopteri; order Cypriniformes; family Cyprinidae; genus Sinocyclocheilus; species Sinocyclocheilus rhinocerous. The sequence continues at coordinate 377,043 of NW_015664989.1, read as the reverse complement.
TTGCTAACTTAGCAATTTTGTTGCTAACAACTTCTCAGACTACCATAGCAACTTGTTTTTTAAAGCACTAGCAACGAATTTAGCTATTTAAAAAGTATTCAATAATTTAAAAGTAGGGTGTGAGGAGCAGCCGAGTCTGGGGCGCGGCCCAGGCTTGCTGACGGCCTGCTGCGTCTTGAAGCTCGAGGGGAGCCGGAACTTGATCTGGAAGACAACGTAATTTTGAATGAAGTAGGGAGCTATGAGGAAGAGGTGCATGGGCTGCAATTGTCAGCCGAGGCAGCCTGACGTTTAAAACGGCTTTCGGGTTAGTGTCTGCTAGGGAGCTGGAGGCCACTAAAAAGAAAAAAGGGGTCATTAGAAACGTGAGGAAAAGCCTGAGATGTGTGGGCCTGAGTTGCAAGCGGAGGCAGCCTCACGCTTCCTTCAGCTGCTGTAGGCCATGGGAAGGGAGTGGGGTTTGTGACATACTGAAGAGCCTGTGTAGCCTGCACAGCTAGCGGAAGCAGCCTCAGTAGCATGTGCTATGGGAGCTGGAGACCACTGAAAAGGAAGAGGGGTTAGAAGTATCAGGAGGAAAGCCTGAGAAGTGAGGGCCTGTGTTGCATGCAGAGGCAGCCTCATGCTTGCTTCAGCTGCTTTAGCTGTAGGCCACGGGAAAGGGGAGTGGTTTGTGACATTTGGCGGGAAATGTTGAAATGCCCGTGTAGCCTGCAGTTTTGCTAACTTAGCAATTTTGTTGCTAACAACTTCTCAGACTACCATAGCAACTTGTTTTTTAAAGCACTAGCAACGAATTTAGCTATTTAAAAAGTATTTGGCGACTTTTAGCAATTTTTAAAAAGTAAAAAAATTATGAAAAGACATGCTTTTTCTCTTAACCACACAAAAGAAGAAAGTATTGAAACAGCTAGCCAGCCAAGCAGCACATCAGCTGCTAGAGACTTGGAGAGAGGTGCCTAGCAGTATGCACATCACAAGCGAATTAGGTTGCTAATTGCACTTGATTGATTGCCTAATGGATAGAGAGTCGGACTTGTAACCCGAAGGTCACAGGTTCAAGTCTCAGGTCTGGCAGGAATTGTAGGTGGGGGGAGTGAATAACCAGTGCTCTCTTCCACCCTCAATACCACGACTGAGGTGAGACCTGGGGCGCAGCCCAGGCTCGTTTGAGGCCTGCCACTGTGACCCAACACTCGAGGAGCCTGGTCTTGTGTGGGACAATGGTGGTGTCGAGCGAGGCGAGTTCGGGGCTTTGCTCAATCTGTTGGCCGCCTTGGCGGCTAGAGTGGATATAGGGGTGAGGTTGGCTAATTTGCAGGGTGACGAATAGATCGTACAGATTCGCTTTGTTTACCCTCCGCGTAAACGGTGCGTCGGAATTAATCAGCGTTTGCCTCAGGCTTAAACTTTCCAGACGGTCCACTTTCCGATTGGAGGAACTATTGGCATGGCTGAATGATACAAGGATGTCGGGGAAGAAATTGGAAGTCTTGCCAGTGGAGGCGAGGTTAAGCCTCGGCGTTGTGGAGAGCGTGTGGCTGGTCGAGCAGAGCGGCAGCCGCGATGAAGCCTGGTGCTTGCAGCAGTGACTGGCGGAGAAGGAGTGATCCTAGGGTCGGCAGATTGCGACGGAGGACCTGAAAAATCCCCAGTACAGGTCTCGTCGTTTGACAGAAAAAGTTGAGTCTGTGATATAATGGCCAAAGGAGTAAACCGAATGCCGGAAAACTGTCGTAGGATAGAGGTAAGTAGGCTGCATATATATATATATATATATATAAGTATTGTGCTAGTTAAGATGATTAGTTAAACGAGTTACACCTGAGAACAACATTGAGAAATATTGTCACAATTTATAATAACTGTTTTCTATTTCAATATATTTTAAAATGTAATTTATTTGTGTGATGCAAAGCTGAATTTCATATGATGTCACGTGATCCTTTAGAAATCATTCTAATATGCTTAAGTAACATTTTAATACTTAAGAAACTTTTTATATTTCCTATTCCTAATTATCACTGTTGCAAGTTGTGCTGAGTAATATTTATGAAGAATATTTTATTTGATCAATAGAAAGTAAAAAACAGCATTTATTTGAAACAGAAATTTCTTGTAACATTGTACATGTATTTACTGTCACTTTTGACCAATGTAATGCATCTTTGCTGAATAAAAGTAATTATTTCTTACAAAACTTAAGATTGAGAATTCCTGAGACAGCAGAAACAGAATGAGGGACAGCTAGCAGATACTATACTGTCAATCTCATACTGGTTCCTGTAAAAGCGATCAGAACTTACATGAGTGTGGAAAGCACTCAGCAGCAGAAGAGAATACGGCTGGTGCTGGGGGAGATCAGTGCTTGTTTATTCTGCCTATAAGAAGGATGGTGTACATGTGTGCTCTGAGGGTTTCACATCAGATGGTTTCCACATCAACTCCCTGGACCATCCGGTGAACAGCCATCCTGACAGGCAGATACTGTAGTGCGGTTTGGAGATATTGAGGATGACCGAGGTGAACTGTGGGTAATAACACGCACTCTGAATGAGCATCTGGAAAGTGTAGATAACATATACAAGAAAAAAAAATTTGTTCTCTGTATCTGATTTTTACCATGGGCAACTACATTCTCAAATGTTTTCTAATTTGAATCACAGACCGAGTTTGGATATTCTTGTTCTTTTTATCTGCAGTCCAAAAAAAAAAAAAATGAAAATCACATAAATTCAACAAATGAACACTAAAAAATACAAACGTATTTTATTTTAAATTCAACCATTTTTATATATATTTTTTTCAAACTCTGCACCAAAATGCACACTGTAAGCAAAAAGAACAGTAGAAAAACAGAAAAGGTAATTTTCTACTATTTAAATATACAGAAGGGTTAGGGTTTGGCAAGGAATATGGGCCATATTTTTACAGACTTTTAGAGTGCAAGGGTAGTTGCCAGGATGAAATGAAATAGAAAAAAAGGTCAGACTGATTGCTTAGAAAACAAATAGCACACATCAAATATGCTGCACAACTTGAGCAACACTAAAAGTGATAAAGTAAAAAATGATAAGTAAAAAAAAAAAAAACTATATATCCACCTACACTTTATCTTCTGCTGAAGAAGGTAACAATGCAGCATTCAGACATGGGCAAGAAGCCAAATTCCTGCTGCCATGTTCTCTCTACACTGCACAGTTCTTCCACCAGAATCCTTTCTGTGATGCACCTTCATCCGTCTGGACAGCTGCAAAAACACAGCGCTGGCCAGCCATTGAAGAATGCCAGGTAGGGCGAAAGAATCATAGTTCCTGATGGAGGCTTGTCTAATGTTTGATGTTGGTATTATCTTTTGACAGCAGATCTCAGAATGAGTTGATTACACAGATTCCAAAGCCACTGGGATCCATCTTCATGTTGTAATGAAGCATATGCTTTAGCTGGAATCTTGGCCTGTCTCTGAAGACTAACAGCCTGCCCTTTCGGCAACTCATTATATAGAAGCAAGACTCATTCATCCACCAAACCCAAAATGACTATGAGACTAAATATACTGGATGGTGCAAAATTGTTAACTAGATTTTTACATTTACTCTACTCAACAAGCAAATGAAAGTCATATCGGAATGACATTAGTGTGAGTAATTGACAGAATTGAATTTTTGGGTGAACAAACCCTTTATAAAGCACTGCTAATGACAAAGAAATCTCCATTTTCTTGATCTTAGGAATGTTGCTTGCATTGATCCAATGCATTGTGCCAAGTCTATAATTTCTTTTGAGCCTGGTTGTTAATTAAATTGGGTAATTCAGCCCATAAAAACAACATTCTTTGCTATTTATGAGTTTTGCTTTTTTAGGAGAATCCTGGCCTTATCTGAGAAATTCTCCAGTAAACTCCACGTGTGCACTATGCTAAGCCCAGAAGAGCCCTGCTTAGTTCAGTTGTCCTCTGACAGCAGCCATAAAACCCCACCTAAAGCACCGCTATTTCATTTAGCATGCATGCTATCAATGTTATCATGGGACTATTATCTTTAGCCTGCTGCTCAACCCAATATACAGTAGATGCTCATAAAAGCTGATGGGACAGTTCTTCCGAGACATCCAAGCACATCCAAGAGTCTTCATCATCTTCAAGACACCAGTAACCTCAAAATCACCTTTCGAGAGATGTTCCACAACATTTCCCATCTCTCTTGCCTCTTCTCTCTCTTATGGAAGCAATTATCATTGGCTCTTCCCCTCAGCTCCTCTTGCACTACACACAAAGCACTTTTCAGGCAAGGACAGTCACGCTCAGCAGAGGTGCTCGGGCGGTAATACAAGGGGTCTTGCCCCTGTGAGGCAGGTGGAAGTTATTAAAAGTGTGCAGTTGCCAAATCCGTTCACAGTTTTCATCTTGAAGTGATGAAGTGTCGTATGCAGGGCAACACCTGTTGGCACACCTACTGAGGCATGGGAACAAGGCGAGGGTTTTCTTCCCTCGGGACCTGGAGGCCTTGGCATGAAAGACATACTAAAATATGGCGAGAGGTTCTTGGTCTGTTTTTGTTTTCTGGGTTTGATAAATTCATGCATGATTACTTTATAGAATATTAAGTCTGCTCAGTTGTATGACACAAACGTAACAATTAATGTTTCCTTCCTGCTTTGGTTAGGTCATTAGCAATCACCGCAATGATCTAGAATTATGTTGGCACTGTTTTTAATGCTTGAAAAATGTATCTGTGCTTTGAATAATTCCTTATAAAAAAAAATGTCACTGGATTTAATTTCTATGCAAGTAACTCCATCTGTCCTTGATCCTTCGCTCTCTGCAATAAAACTGTGGAAACACTGCACAGCTGATGAATGAGCTATCAAAACCGACAGATGGAAAGCTGTTTTTATTCAGCAAAAATTATTGTATTTAAGTGAACTTGGCTGACTTTTTGGCAATATTCTCAACTAAGGACCCAAAATTTAGAGTATACAGAAAGTTAGAGTATGTATGCATGCATGGAGAGTCTGAGTTACAGAACCCAGATCCCAGAGAGATTTACAGGCAGTAATGATGGGAAGAGCATGACAGCCCAGCAGCCTCATCAGACCATGGATTATGTTCTTTTGGAAATGCTCGACAGATCACCCCAGCTGTCCAGACTTATCATGCCAAGAGTTGTCCTCCTGGCTGGGGTCCACTGGCCAGGAGAGAGGAACCAGCAGCTGGTCTTTGTTATACATATTTCCATTTCCACATTTCTTCAAGAGAGGAACCAAACCACCTTGTTGAATCTGGGCTAATGTATGTTGCAGCAAATGAGATATGTGAGTTGCGTAATCGTGAGGCCATTTTAGGAACTTTTTATTTGTATGTTAATAAGTCACAACCTTGGTGTTGCATAAACCTCAGTGGTTGTTATTTCCACCATTAACCTTGGTGGTCCACACAGGACAGATGCTTTCAATTCGCCATTAACTGAGGTCACATGGAAACATGAAAAGCAAGTAATGGGGCATGTCTAAAATGCATGTGCAGCGTTCAGTTGATTGATTAAGTTTACTCTTTTTAACTTGTGCAATTGAACTGAAAGTATTAACAGTACATATTCAGTAAATTTTTCAACAACACTGAAATAAGAACGTGTGACCGCAACCCGAGCAGTCACAAGGAAGATTCACACCGAGATGTCAACATGGTAGCGATGTTGGCATCCAAAAATGTGTTTATTTAAAGCAGTTTATTTTAAGACCATAAAAACAAAGGTTATTAATAAAAAACAGTTTAAAAACTAGAACTCTACTAAACGCAACACCAACTCCACTCTACACTAATGAGGCCTGAGTTTACCGCACTCAAGCAGCACTACAATAACCTTGTTTGACCTTGTTTCCTCATAATCCATCCACTAGTTCCCTTGTGATTAGTGACAGCCATCTTGTTTATGCATCGTTCCTACCATGGATCGCGGAACGAACCAAAGGGAGGGGGGATTGGGTAGCAGAACTAATTTTAATATTAGAAACAGTAGTAATATTACCTATAAAATACTAAATATATTACCTACTAATGGTATTAGTTAGTTGCCACATATATTAGCATATGTATTTTTAAGCTATGATTCTCCTACGATTCTGAAAACAAATCAGACAACCAAACCGAAATATGAAATTTACTTGAGTTTCTGACAAAATGTCTTATTAATGTTATAGTAAATGAGTCTATTTAAAAATATTTATTAATTTAAATGAATTAGCCTAATTATGTGGGGGGGGGAAATCATTTTAAATAAATGAAGATAAATGAAGACTTGTTTCATTTTGAATCTCTTGAATGAATGATTCAGACATCAAATACATTTAACACTCACTGTTCGCCACCTGCTGGAATAATGTAAGACCCATTTTGATCGCGGCTCCCGCAACATCAGAGTCTACATCCGGACTTTAAACTTTTATCAATACTTTCGTTATTATTTAATGTTTGCAACAAAGAAATGTAGCCTACTGTGTAAGTAGACTGTTTGTGAAGCTGTTTCAAACAAAGCTTTACATGATGAGCGCTGCTCTCTCTGGATTAGCGGCTGCACAAAAGCAGGTTTAAATATTCCGATGTGATTGTGATTTCAAAGGTTTAATAGACATAGCAGAATCACCGTCATTTAGGAATAAGATCGCGTGTGTTTGAATCAAGATCGCGATCTTTTAATGATTAAACATGCATACATAGGCTAATATACGGCTCATACGTATTTTTCTAGCCCATGTCATATTTGTACCAGACCTTAAAAGCCCTATTTATATTTCTTCATCATTACACATAAATTAACTTTTGTGGATTATTTTGCAGACTACTCTAAATGTGTAATTTTTATTAGCCTATGCCACAGCCCTCCAAAATAAATTTTTTGCCCTCATTTTGGGAAACATTGCTCTACATATTAGACTGAGATACTGAGACATCTAAAGATGATACATCACCTTAAAATATTTTCACGAGTAATGACTGCATTATAATACATGATGATAAACCTCAAACTTGCTAATGTAGATCAATAAAAATAAGCTGCTGAAAAGAAAGTCACTTGGGATTTATTGAAAACAAAGTAAATATGTAAGAAGGGGGTAAAAGATGGAGAGAAATGAAGCCCAGTAAAACACAGAAGCATTCATTCTCAAGTCTTCATGTGTCTTCTGCAAACAAATATTAACCAAAGCATTCAAGCAATATGGCCTCCCTTCAGGACGTCCTTCCATCTTCTTTATCGCACAGAATTGCTCAAAACATTGCCATTAATCCACCTTCCCTTTGTTTGGATAGCTATAAATACCGCTTGATGTTTCCATCAACCCCTTGGAGAAGTTTCCCCTTCCACACTTCTACAGGTTGTAAATGAACTTGCCACACACTTGAGAGCAGACAGAATTGATGATGCATCGCTTCTATGGAAATTAATGAGCGTCTGGTAGGAGAGTAATGGATGGTCCTCAGTGAGAAGCTAGTGAATTATCAGTGCTTATTGCCCAGAGCTAAGCCATCAACTCCAGAGTCCTGACAAACCTCGGAGTCTGTCTCTTCCAATAATGTTGTCCAGCAATCTCTGGTCTAATTCGTTGATTAAACTCTTGATTCTCTACTGCTGGTGATAAGTAAGACCTCAGACATAAATGAAAGGTGTCTCGTGCAAGCAGGCCCTGGAGGTCTTTTCAGTACCTTCTGGGTGAGTACTAAGGTTTTTCAAATCAGAATCTGACGCAAGTCCTTGCACTTTCATTAGACCTAATTATAATTGCAAAGTGAAAAGTAAATAAATAGGAATATTAGAAGCCGTTGAATGCTTTATTGAATCCATTTGGGTAATTTGGCACAGAGATTAAATAATTGGCTGCTGTTATTACAGGAAGTAACAAGCTGTATTATTACTACTTTTGATAACGACTAAAACAGCCAGTAGATATGAAAATGATTCAAGTAATCTCAAAATAGTCCGTTTTTTTTATTGCAGTAATAAAGGTCGTGGCTCTGAGGAAATCACACATCTGGTCGCAATTTCAAGTTATTAGCAGTGTGTGACTAAATACTGTTTATCAAGGGAGAGGCACTAAACATTAACTTAACTTGCAGCCAAACAAACAGGAAATAATTGCACTCTTCCGAGGGTCTCCTCACTTTTATTCAAAGCAGGACCATTATTTCTATGTTCTTGGCTAGCCCTCAACAACCTGGTCTCTTATGTCTTCAAGAACCTTTAATAGATGAATTTTAATAACAAGAAATTACATCTAAAACAGTGGGATTATACCAATAATAATAATTGGGGGTTGGCTGTAGACAAGGTGACAAGGCATAGAGTAAAAACAAGGGTAGACTCATAGACTGAGATAGTTTAGTCTTAACTTCCCAAATCCATTAATAATGGCATCAATTATTGATATATGAGCAATATCACACTCATAGTCATGCATATCAGCACTGGTATGATTTGGCCGCAGGCACAAGGCCAAAGTGATCAAAACCGTGCTGATATAGAGCTATATCGCATGACTCTGAGTGCGATATGGCATTTATACAACAGTTTGATGCCACAAGTGTGTAAATAAATAAGAAACAACAACGGGGCATCTTTAAAAAGGACCCTCATGGGGATTGAACTACTTCCTTCTGCCACAGATTCAATTCTCAAGCTGACAGTTTAACAGATGAGCCCAAGCCTCCGTTACTAATTCAAAAATGTCACTTTAGAACTAGTAACAATCACTGAGTTGCATCATTAACGTTAAAAGCTTAATTTATTATGTAGAGTAATGCATTATGAAAGAAATATGGACTGAGCGAGTGATTACCTGCATCTAATACAGCTTTCATTCTTCAGCTCAGTCTCACGCTGATAATAAAACATTAGTTTAAATGTCCGCCCACATCTCCAAAAATGTTGAAGCAAATTTTTAAATAGGCACTTTCTTTGCAAATAATGCATGTTTGAATCTTAAACAACTACATTCTCTTAAAAGCTTTTCTTAAAACAACATTTGGTGACACAACAACAGTAGTATTTGTCGAATTATATTTATATAGCACACACACACTACATTGATTGGTGGTTTGACTGATTGATTGATTGATTGTTTTCATATGCTCAAATGATGTTCTTCTGAAGTCATACAGGTTTTGACCAACATAAGGGTGATTAAATATTGACAGAAAAGTTGGTGAACTTTTCCTTCAATTTCTTTGGACAGCTTTTAACATACTGTATAGCAATCTCCAAATCTAAGACTAATTTGTTATTTGTTATGATCAAAGCTAACACATGTGTTCCATCCAGCCACTTCTCTAAACAACAATCACCGTATTAAATCAAGAAATATTGATTCTGACTCAAAGAGCTTTAAAGACCAGAGGATACATATAACTGACTGGTTCTAGAACACAAACCCAGCACTAATAACAGTGTACATGAGAGAGCCAAGGCAGAAAGACACTTGATTACACACAATAAACTTTATCCAGCACATTAGAAAGCCTTCAGCACAAATACAGTCAGCTTCCTCAGGGAAATAATATATATCCGTGATCTGTTGAGCCATATCTCTGGTTTGTTAGGATTTCAGGCACAGGATACCATGCTAGATCAGCACTCATTGGTATCATGTTCAGCCCGGTTAATGAGCATAGAAGCCTGGAGAAATCTGAGTTCTGTGTTTGGTGGCAGCCAGAGGCTACTTGGCTCAATGCCTGCTGCCCACGCTGTCTGCCTACACCACAAATCACATACCGAAATCTCAAAGTTATCTTGGCGCTAACCTCTCAATGTCCCTTATTAGCTACAGAGACCAGTATGTTAATATCTGCTAACCCATACTAATAAACCTATGTAATGATCAATGATGCTGTATCACAAGGTAATCATAGTCATGCTGACATATGTCCATAACACAACTATTACTAGCAACACTGGTTATACAACAGCTCAAGGCACATGTATGTAAATAAAAGAGGAAAAAACAAGGATTTGTCTTAAAAGCCCCTCTGTGCACCTATTTCTTGTGTGGACCTACTTTCTTATGCCAAGGATTCAGCATCTGCCATTTCTAGTTTTTGTCAATGACTAAAAGGTTGTTATTGACGACTAAGAAGTTTGGAGTAACAAGGAAGCAGAATGCTTGCTTTTATAAAACTTACATTTAAACTGCTAGTTTTGTGTTGTGTGGTTTCTGAATGATTCAAAATTGCATATTTCCCCTACTCGAGTACAGCTACATTCACACAGTCAGTGTTTATGACTGACAACCATATTTACTATTGGTTGTAACTCTCAAATTGTCCTGTCCATACAACAAAAGTGGCTCGAAATCTGTCTGTATGAGTGAATAATGTCAAGCCCCTACTCTCATCAGCCAAATGATTTCAGCTATCCTTAATGTCTGTAGCATAAACATTGCTGAATGAATGCAAATCCATTGCATATTCAAGGGCCCTTTTGTCACAGATTTGTCACATTAGACAAATCTCGCGCAAAAATTAGTTGAGCAAGATGATTGAGACTATAATTTCTGTAAATAAAGGGAAAGAACATTTTCTGAAACCTTTTGTCACTGAAAATCGAAACCATATAGAATTTAAAAAAACAGAACAAAAATGCTCAGTTACATCACCACATTTCCAGCCGACAAAAGTGTGTACCACCAATCACACATTTGCGCTCAAAATAGTATGTTTTCAGGCGGTTGACTAAGCTGTGATTGAATTTCTCAGTGCTCTTTGCCTCTATTCTGGCATATAATGAGTTGTATAATGAGATATTATGCAAAGCCCCTTCTCCAGCCACCAACAGGGCGCTTCAAGCTGTTCTTATTAAAATAAAAAATAACACACATTTACCATTGCATTGTTTTATGTAACCTCCTTCCAAAATGCTTTTTCATTTCACAAATACTTCCAGAGTTAACTGAAACTTGAGATTAATACAAACTTCTTAGGCCCTGTAAATTAATCTCAGGGCCTTCACTAAATTTCCTATTTTTATGTTTGGGCCACCTCTCCAGACCCAGTAAGTAGACTATGCCATAGAAGAACTTAGTGGGCCCCACTTGGCACAGCTGTGATTACTCTTGAAGTATTTTAGAAGTATTAATATTGAGGCTTAAAGCTATTTGCCAGTGCTGAGAAGAATGCCGTGGGAAATGTAACAGAAGCTTATTTTTGTAAGGTGAGAGTGCTCACAGACCATATGCTTTATTGAGTGCTCGCATTCACCTCCTAAGCTTGATAATTAACATTTCTTTGGTGTTTAACATTATTTAAAGTGCCAAAACGAGCCCGTTTAGTGTGCCATAACAATGGAAAATGTCAATTACAGTATTAAGCAATGCTTTATCACAAAAGACCAACTTGTTCCATGTATACTATACTTTGTTATGTTATGACTCTTTTTCTGTTTGGGGATAGGAGGCCCTATTGTGATTCTGGGCATCTCATTAGCCTACCTATTCAGGAGGCAGACACTGTGTTAAAATGCTCTGTGTGTCCTCAGGTAAAGGTTTCTCAAGGTTTCCCTCGACTATTTGATTGTTTTGGCTCCATGCTCTGCGTTCAAATGCGACTCTGAGCTGCAGTGTAGAAAGCACCTAAATTAATTTGCCAGCTGTGGCTTAGAGACAAGGCTGGAATGATGAAAAGCATGCATTTCCTCCCGCTGTTGGAGGACAGCAGAGAGAGAGAGGGGGGATCGTGAAAAGAAAGCAAAATGAAGGATCAATATGCGCCTCACAGGGTGCGAGAAAGGGAGGAATGCAGCCTTATTGATGGGCACAAACTGACAGGATTGGACTGACAATGTATTGTTTGTGCACTGCTAGCACAGGTTTGTGTAGTGTTAATGTGGAGTATTAGTATGGTGATAGATAGATAGATAGATAGATCTTAGATCTTCTCCTTTATACAAGGGGATATGGGGTTTCAGTTAAGGTATGCTTGGTCTAGCAGTTTAGGACCTGTTTAATAGGACCCGTGAGATAACTGCTACCTGTCATTTTGTGTGGTAATTTATATGGCTTGGCAATAAATTGTTCCAGGTTTAGTACAAGTTAAACTCTATGATTACAAAGCAAATCTGACTTGTCCAACAGTTTGTAAAAACAAGCAAAAAAGCAAAGCAAAAAAAACAATTTATCTAAGGGGAAATGCACTGCACTTGGTTAAACATCATAAAACATACTGTTTCTGAAATAAAGCCACAAGACTTTAACATGACAAGAAACCGGTGGGATAAAATTGGTTAATTGTTGCACAGCTCTCTGGAAATGTAACCTTTTAGTTAGATTTTTTTTTAGTACTTTTCATTTGTTAGTGTATGTTTATTGTTTTCCCCATGCCTTGATTGTTGCCATGGTTATGATCACCTGTGTCTTGTTCAGTTTCTTGTTATCCTGTGTGCATTTCAGCCCTCTGTTTGTTTTTGCCCTCTGGTCAATCACGGTCATATTTTTCCTAATAGTTCCTGTTGTCAAAGGCAATGCTGTTTATCAGTCCACTCATCCGGGTAACTGAAACCACCCGTACTTTTACTTCTCTCATACTACACTCGGCCTGTATCCAAAATCACCCCTAATACCAACACAATCTCATTTTGGCACATTGGTGGTTAATTCGTATGAATTCATATAATCTCATTCTAAGGTTTATAGATGATCTGTTTATGCCCCATAGTGACGGTTATGTTTAGAGGTGGGTTCAAGTGTTGAAAATTCTCACGTCTTGTCAGAAGCTGACATCCGCAGCACTTTTGCTGCACTTAGTGTCCAAATTCACTCTCTTTTATTTCTTACAACTGCAGCTGTCACCATCTTGTGTCTCACACAGTTATCAGTTGTAGTGAAAATGACCTCAGACGACTTCAGTGTATTACTGTAATATTGTTGCAGTGTTAATCTTATTGCTAGGCAGATTTTTTGTGCATTGTAGTGGGCTATTTATAAAAAAGTACTCTCTAATCACTATTTAATGGTTTTATTTGTATTTTTTAATTGCTGAGTCAGATATTTGCCGCATTATTGACCAGTGCACTGTACATAAATCATCCCTTATTTACTAACCTTGTCTGCTGCCATAATAATGTAAAACCAGCAACTTTCACATTTTAAAGTAACACCAGAAAGTGAAAAAAAACCTCCACTCCAATTATGTGCAATAGTCCATGCATCTAAATCAGAAGTCATGCCACTAAAATAGCCTTTGTAAACTGATTAATACACATATTTGTATAGAAGAATTAATATAGCACTTAATATAATTAATAAAATATGATCTTCCATTGTAAATGCATTACTGAGGGACAAGTAAACTTATTTTCTGTGGCATATGACAGTATGACACAGATGCTGTTGACAACCAAAGAAAAACAATTAGATTTGTCCTTCAGTTTGCAAAAACAAAAATCTTGCTACTTTTGAAACTACAACCTTTCATTCCTTTAATAGAGAAACATATTTACTCAAGGTTACCATGCACAATTATATTGTGCTTTTTTGACTGTGAACTTTCGTGTTACTTTTTCCAATTAAATTATTTTATGACTAATTGATTTGATTAATATTTTGCAAACAATAGTTTTGTCACTGGCAATTAGTCTCTCATGCATTAATTATGCTTCAGAACATAAGCTCTTGTGGCCTTTTAAAAGTTCACGGAACAACAGCTGGAGACAGAGCAGAGGGGGAAATGATAAACAGAACGTGAATGTCTGAAACAGAGTAGGAGTGTGAGTGAGACACTTAGGTGAGCATGTGTGTGCATATGCATGAACCCATCAATGTGTTTAAAAATGAGAAAACAGAACAGTGAGTAAGAGATGAGTGGTGTTAAAAGAGAGCAAAGGGCAGGCAGAAGAAAAAAAGAGAAACATCTTGAAAGAAACAGCTTCAGCTACAGCGCAGGTAATGGAGGAAGAGAGGGGATGGATGTAAGCCAAGTCTCTCAGCATTCCCTCCCCCTGTACAGGCCAGCTCAGAGGAGGAGTGTAGGTGGGAGTTAAGCACTTCTCCAGATGTAGTTGTCTGCTGCTCCTGGAGTCTGACTTACTCAGATAAGCCTCCATCACTCGGAGTTCCCAACAGTTCTTGCTCAGTCAAGTACAGGGATAAACAAAATTACGGAACGTTTGCGAGTCATCTGCAAACAATTACACACTTCGTCTTCACCTGTAACGTTTTCTCAACAGGAATCTTGAGGTAAGACGCAGTATTTGTTCCAAGATACTCAAGTTGAGATCTGTCTCAGCATCTAATTATCAGAAATAGCATGCCATTTTTTTTTTTCTTCTGAACTTTCTTGTTCATAAATATTCCAGTGCATATTAAAAAGTTCACTGTAGTTCCCCTTGGTCATTAGGACCTGAGTTGATCTCAAATGTATCCTATTCAAATAAATTCACATAAATTTTGACTTAAACAGAACTGAACCCTGAGCAGAAGTTAACTTCAAAAGAAGTGTTGAGGTTTGATGATCTTAAAATATCTTTGATATAATTATGTATGAATTCAGTTAATATTTTAAAAGTGAAGTAAATCTCCGTCTGAGGTCCAGGGCAATCATCAGCCAGTATTCTACAGTAATTCAAGCCACCAAAGATCAATCTGAATTCATTTTAACATAAATTGTGCCCTCAAAAGTAAAAAAAGAACTAATTTCAATAAAAATTTGATATTTCTAGAGAGCCCTTCCTTTGCAAGATATAGGAAACTTATGATTGTGCTTTATTGCATAAGCTACCACTAAAAATTGTTCTACAGGAAAGAGAAATATTAATGTATAACATAAGTTTAGAGGTGGAGTGTAAGTAGTTTTCTGTGAAACAGATAGGTTACTCATAATGGATTAAAATACCAAGACAGAAAATACTGGATGTAAATTGCTTGGTTTATTTACAGGCCGATGTTGCAAACAGCATGAAAGAGACAGGAATGCAGTGGGAATAAAATTGTCCAAAATGGTCTGAGTCATCATGGGTCATTATCGGGCCTCTGTCAGATGAATAAATCATGCCTGACGTTTCACCTTTTGGCCGCCCTGTACTAAACAACAGATATGAGCAACCTAAGCTGGCAGAAAGGAAAAGTAATACAAATGCAAAACAGGGGCCTTACCATTTTTCTGTGCCTTGGAATCCAAATATTCTTGTATTTAGGAAGTGCAGCAATTGTCTTCTTCCTCTTAAATGTAGTTTGTGTAATTAAGCTGTGGATGAGTTGCCCGCTTGTGGTAGGAAACCCATGCAATGCTCTTCCTGAGACAAACACTTGAGCAATGATTTCTTTTGTGTGGGCTCAGCAGCTCTGTGGCGGAGAACAGATACTACACTTAAAAAATAACAATATAATTGCTGTATGTACAAAACACTAAATATTCATAAATATGTGCAGTAATCATACAGTATTTAGTCGAATTACATCACAGTGTCTACAGATTAATAGTAAAAACAATTATTTGGTGAAACAATATGTACTTGCACAGTGTTTTTCTTATAATGGATTGCTTTAAATGTGTAACATGTATCAACTAAACTGATATGTAGTATGTTTCTTGAATTAGAATTATCCTCTCAAAGAGACATCGGTGGTTAAAAAAATCATGACAGACTAACAATATGTTGCAATAAGTTATGTGTGCGAGTCAGGCATGTGCACAACTTTCAGAGGTTGATGAGTCATCATACTTCAGAAGTAGTGTCACATGACATCCAAAAAAAGCTTATATGAGACATTCAACATCAATTCAAATGTTCAGTGATTTGCTTGCTTTTTACTGTAAGTTATTTTTAGCTTATGCAAGTAAAAATTGCAGACTGATTGCTGTATCAACAAATTGTTTACATTGTATGCAATGTAAAACTCTGCTTTGCAGTCACACCGTTCCTAAATCAAATGGCATGAGAGGGACATGGCTCCAGTGGGTGTACCTGCTCTCTTAATGTTGGCATCTTGCCTGCTGTTCATCTTGCCCTCATGCCTCTATGCGTGTCCGAGCTCCTGCAGTTGCCCCAGCCCTAAAGAGGTGCACTGTACCTTCCGTCACCTACCCTCTGCCCCACAAAACCTACCCAAGGACACTGAGAGACTCAACCTAGGGTATGATACTGTGTTGTTGTCTTTAGAAGATGATAGACTTAAAATGAAGGAAAAAAAGTATTTTGACACATTGTGGTTGTGAATAGGTCATGTTGTTCCAAAACTGTATGACTTTCCTCTGTGGAACACAAAAGAACATTTTTTTTTTTTTTTTTTTTAGAAATGACTCAAGAGTGTTTTTTGTTGCCCATACAATGGAAGTCAATGGTAACCAGAACTTTTTGGAACCAACATTTTTCAAAATATCTTCTTTTTTGTTCCACAGAAGAAAGAAAGTCAAATTTTATGTTTGGGTGAACTATCACTTTAATGTGCTGAGCTACACCTGTGGTTAATGTTGGAACTAGATGAGAACTGACTTCATACAGCACCTAAAAATCACCAAAACACCAGTTGGGTAAAAGACATGACATTCAATTATGTCCTTTTTAGCTCCATTGACCATGCATGTTTACTGAGTAAAATTAAGTAAATGATACCCAAAATTGATCCTGATTACTCTGCATCTCACAAAATTAGAGGGTAATTGATTTGATATATTTTAAGCTAACATTTTTTTTCGCAACTATCTTTGCTTACTGTAAAGCTATAACAGCATCGGCACGGTTGGGTCTTCAGATTTTGCAAACCTGCGGCAATTGGAAATGCTCATGCTCCATGGAAACGATATCTCCACTGTCTCTTCCGGATCCTTTTACCACCTCCGTTCCCTCCAGGTATAAGTTAATATGAGATGCACATCAAACACATTATACTCATCTACTGTACTGTAGCATCTTTGTGTCTCTAATTTTCTATAAATAGTTAAGATACATGACTTTGAAATTACACTGAGGTATAATTGATGTTCTTTATTGGCACAGATACTCAAGTTGAGCTACAACAAACTCAAAAGAGTTGATCCCAGCTTGTTCGAGGGCTTGACCAGCCTTGTACGGCTTCATTTAGACCACAACCTCATTGACTTCATTGAGCCTTTTTCATTTACTGGACTCACATCATTAAAGCTATTGCAACTGGAGGGGAACCGACTACAGGATCTCCACTCTCACACATTTATTACTGTCTCAGTCCTGGGTACATTTTGGAGCTCAGGACTGCGGCATCTGCACCTGGCAGACAACCAACTAGAATACCTGCTGTCTGGAACTCTGCAGCACTTAGACAGGCTAGAAGTCCTCTCTCTACATGGAAACCCCTGGGCCTGTGACTGCCACTTACATTGGTTGTTGGAGTGGGACAAAAATCATGAGGGTGAAAGCTCTTTGATTGTATTTTCCAAACTTTGCACCACTCACTCAGATTGTTTTGTAATGGCAATTAATAAAATCCCATTGCACACAAATATATAGAACTTCACATATAGTGTTTATACATCATTTATTCAAAATTGTTACATGTATCATCACTGTCCTAGATGCATTGTATTGTTACATTACATTTAAGGTTGGAAGAGCACAACTGACTCCACTGACTGCAAATAACTACAAGGAAAACAAAGATTTTTTTATTATTATTATTACCATATTGGCCCGAATATAAGACGACACGACTCGTGCAGCTGTAAGGTTTTCTTTTTCTTTTGTTTTTACTCGCGATCTTTACAACACGCATTACATTACGTATTTCATGGCACACTCATTTTATGCGTATTTGGCGCCACCTATTGTTGTGGGTGTATTATTGACATGTCAAAGTCTAGACCCTGAATATAAGACGACCGCGTTTTTTCAGATGTATTTCCAAGAAAAAAACATTGTCTTATATTCGGGACAATACGGTATTTACATTCTCTATCCTTCTCTTTACAGGAGTTATTAAGTGCAAAAAGGACCGTGAATCTGGAAATGCTGACAACTGTGCTGCATGTGCCTCACCAAAGCCTTTGAACAACAGCCAGATCTTGCCGCTTTCAACCAGCCAGCTCACCTGTGACCAACCCTCCCTTCAATCCCCACTTAAAATTGGGGAGAGTAGCATGTGGGAAAATCAGGAGCCAGATGCCCCCTACATCAAGGACCTGGAGCGTCCTCTTGGCCATCTGACATTCATTCTCTCTGACAGTCATGGGAATCGGGCACACGTGGCTTGTAATGTAACACGTCCTGTTGAAGACACCTCCATGGTGTGGGAGCCAGTGAGGAGAACAGATGAGATTGCCGTAAATGTGACTCTACGGACATTTCTGGAGTGTGAGATCGATAGAGATACTCTTCAGAACCTGTGGAGGTTGGTTGCCTACTACTACGAGAGTCCAGCAATTTTGGAACGGGGAACCAGACTTGGGAATTCTTCAAAGGTGACTTTTCAGTACTCTCAAGCCTCACATGAGGAATCACCATATTTTACAGAGCTCAAAGGACACTTAATGGCTGAACCAGCCTGGCTTTTACAACCAAGGGTCACCCTTCAGCTGAACCGGCGCAAAACAACAACTAAAAAACTGGTGCTGAACTTCTCTACTTTTATATCAAAGCACATCATTGGAAGAGGGGATGAGGAGGATGTAGTCTCCTCCTGGGCTATGATCCAAAGAGGAGGCCCGGGGAGAATCCAGTCAGTGCTAGAACACTCTGAAGTCAGTCTGGATTGCAGCGTGCTAAGCTCGGGGCATCAGCTTGTGGAGTGGATGCTTCCAGACTTAACAACAGTGGATCAAACTGATTCCCATAAATTAAGGCTGGAGAATTACAGACTAGTTATCAAAAACACAAGTATTGCAGACTCTGGACTGTATCATTGCTTTGTGAGGACTGACACTAATGTGGACATCGTCACCTATAGACTCACAGTAAGGATGCGTCTCTTAAGTCCCAGTGATTTAAATGGAAAGAAGATATCTGTGGAGAATGGAGACACTCTTAGTCTTCCCTGTTTAGTAACTTCTCCTCATCCAATTGAGACAAGATGGTTCCTACCAAACAATCAGATTTTTAAAGCATCAGACAAGAAAGGAAGGGTGTATGTATCACAGAACAACACTTTGATCATCAAAAAAGTGACTTACGAGGATGCCGGAGAGTATAGTTGTTTAGCAGCTAACCTCTATGGGGCTGATATGTTGTCTCATCTAATTGTTGTTACTGGTGAAAAGGAAGACGCACAAAGAGGTGTTACGGTATCGATGGGTGAATTACTGCTTTTTGAAAATGAGGACAGTGAAGGGTCAGGATATGAAGAAATCAAAAGACCAACTGCTAAACTCACACCTCAGAGGGTCGATGGAAAACACGTCCGACAAAATTCAAAAGGAAAGAAAATCAAAGAGAGTGTGAGAAAACCTAATAACTCTGTCAAAGAGCTTGATCCCGGCCGCTGGGAGCAGATTCTTGCAAAAGCTAATGCTAAACTCTCAACCATGTCACCAGTTACGCCGCACCTAGAAATGACAAAAACAGTGACTGAGTCTTCACTGATTACAACCACCAAAACTTTGTTGGCTGATACCTTTAAAATGACTAAAACAGATGTTACAGCTAGCAGTACCAGCGCAAGTTCAAGCATCCAACATTTCAATGCGAAACAGCTGGAACCACCACCCCCCAATGAGCATGTACAAGAAACTACACAGGGAGAAAAATCAAAAGACAAGACAAGTGATTATAACATTTCATATTTGACTTTAGAACACATAGACTCAACAACGGTACCTGAACATGAGACTCAGCTGGTAAAACAGGTAGACAGACAGACAATAGAAGATAAAATAAGGGCTAACAATAATTCCATCTGGAACCAAAGACGAAGATTCCCATATAGGCAGCGTAGGCCTCCTTCACGTAGACCACGTCCAAAGAGACCAAATTTCACCCTAGCTCCCTCTACAGCAGTGCCATTCACTCACTCTCCAGTCAAGACACTGATACCTAAAAGTAGTGTAGCAATGACCACCAACTCTTATACCCAAGCCCAAAACAAAGATGTCACAGCTTCAATGACTTTAGAAGTTTCCCCTGCACATTACCCAGTAACCGAACACTTTGCCATGGCAGTCACAGAGGACCCTCTTAAAGTGCCTATAACAATGTTCAGAAAAGATGAGAACTTGAATGAACTTGAAAGCAAAACAAAACACATTGAGTCAGTTCAGCTTGTAAGTACAACATCTCTGCAAGAAAATGAAGCAGTTCCTGCTACACGTGCTACACCCAGACAGATCAACAGGTATGGACATGAAAACAGAGAGATCATCTTGAGAACTAATAGCCAGGCAAATGAGGATAAGACAAGGCAGATTTCAGCAGCTGCCATCCCTAATCTTCAAATCAGCTACATAAATCCTCCAGAGACAAAAATAGCACATGTGACTGAGAAACCAACCTTAACTAATGTGGACCAGCAGAGAGTTTACAACTGGGCAATGCATCCTGAAGGAGTACCTATCCACCCCTGGTTAATCCAAAAGTCTACACCAAAAAAACAAATCTCAATTACACCCCATCCCTACAATCAGTCTCCCTTCTGGCCCACAGTTCATAGCTCAAAGCACCACCACTCCCAAGACAAAACATGGTATTTCCTACAAACAGGAGGCAGGGGTGCAGGGGCCACCAATCGGCCTGAAATCACTGCTCAAACAGCAAAGCCCACAACTTATATTTCGGGGTCAGTGACAGCTTCCGTTGCGAGGACCATAGCTCCACATGTCAGCTCATCTCGTGTACGTGACCACTTACTTTTCAACAGGCTCAGAAACAGATATAGACAGTCACAGCTTAATGCATATCGACTAGCCCAGATGGGAAAGCTTGTCACTTCTAAGCCAAGGACATATCGTCCCACCCCACAGCCTCACCAAGCTCCAAATATCCCAAACATCTACAAGCCTGTGACTCCCCCATCCATCCTAGCATATACAAACAAACCAACCTTCACAGCTAGCGTACCATATGGCAGTCGCTGGCACTACAGTCAGTTTGGAGCAAAGAAATTGAGCACTGCCATTCCCTTTCCAAACCTGATGGGCAATGGCGCCAAACCCAGGATCACAACAACTGAATCCGTTACTATATCTGCTTTAGCAGAGACAGATGTGCTCTTGTCCTGTAGATCATCTGGGGACCCCAAACCTATTGTTTCATGGACCAAAGTTTCAACAGGTGATTCTTCGCTACATAACTTTTACGGATGCATCTGTCTGAATGGAGGATGAAATTTAAAAAAAACTTTTTTAGAGCGCCCACTCCCAGCTTACCTTAGATAGCTATCAAACACTGCTATCATGCTTTATAAGTGAACTATTTTTTTTTCTTCGTGATTATTACATTATTATTCTCTTTATGAGGGCCTGCATGCAATTTTCTATTTTCTGAGTGATTCTGGAGTGCAACTGAAGCCAAATTATCAGCTTATGGTAATTAACATAATAGCTGCAGCTATTTGATGACAGAAATAATCACTGTATAAAAGGAAACAGTAATTTTGTGTTTGAATTAGTGGTTGAAAGGCTGCAATCAGTAATACTTGTAATGAGAAATTGTATATACAACTCTTGCATGTTTGACATAAATTGGATCAAGTCATACAGGTACATTTTGGTTAAATTATAACAGATCAATTTGTATTGTCCTAGAGGTTAATCTAACAGCTACAAATAAGGCTGAAAGACCCCATTGTGAGAGATATACATAATTCAAATCAAGACATACAGAATGGGACATACCCCAACTGTGCTGTTTGTTTTAGAAAGAGTCAAACAATTCAATAATGTTTTGACATTATTTGATAAGTCTACTGATGTATTTACTTTTTTTCAACTCTTTTACAGGTGCAACAATTCAGACCAACACAAAACTTGTACGAAGATTTGAGGTCCTTTCAAATGGTACTTTTGTGATTAAGAATGTCCAGCTGCAAGACAGAGGCCAGTACCTTTGCACAGCTCAAAACAAATTTGGTTCAGACCGCATGGTAGTTACCCTCGTTGTCCAGACTCAGCCTCCAAAAATCATGAGTTCAAGGGCCAGAGATGTTTCAGTGTTTTTGGGAAACTCAGTCAGCTTGGACTGTATTGCGGTGGGTAAACCAGAAGTTCAGATTTCATGGATACTTCCAGACAGGACATTTGTGCGAGACATTGGTACCCTTGACCAAAGAGTATCTCTTTTTCCAAACGGAACACTGAGTATTCATTCAGCAAACTTTTCTAATAAAGGTGATTATAAGTGCATTGCCAGCAATGCAGCAGGAGCTGATACACTCACGTACCACATTCGTGTTGCTGCTCTACCTCCAATAATTGTTGAGGTTTCACATGAGACTATATTTATGAATGCTGGAAGAAACGTATATGTGGATTGCACTGCTAAAGGAGAGCCATTCCCTCTAATTAAGTGGGTTCTCCCTGATGGTTCACAAATGAAGCCCACACAGTTTATTGGAAGTCGGATATTTATTTTCCCGAATGGTACGCTTTATATAAAGAACGTCAATCCCAGTGATTCAGGCAGGTATGAGTGCTCAGCAACCAATCCAGTGGGCTTTGCTAAAAGAACGGTGCAGATGGATGTTAGGCAAGAGGCTCCAGGCCCCTGGAAAGGCCTATATCAGCAACACAGTGTCACAGCAACATATGGATCCACAGTTTTCCTGCATTGTCCAGAGTCTGTAGGTTCCCACAGAGGCACAGTCTGGAGACTACCATCTAAAATCATTCTGGAACATCAGTACAGGTACATATTTAATGCTTTTGAAGACAATCTAAACGTATGTAAGTGCTCTATCTAGCTAGAATTTGACAATTTATTTTAAATAAAATAATAAAGAGTTTTTCTGCTTATTAATGTGGGAGCTTGTTTCCCCTTTGAAGCACCCCATACAGAGGGTTTATTTAAGTCAAGCCGTCGTAGCTTTATTGTCATTTTTCCTTTAATAAGATAGCTTCACTTTTCTCTTTTGGGCAATTATTGGTTCTCACTGTTCACACCATGCAGTCTGCCATACACTCTCAAACTCACAGCAAGCCAACTTCATCACTTGTGTAATTCAAACAATATATGGTGTAGATTAAACAAGCAGTCTCTCTCAGACTGGAAAGCCCAAACAAACCCCGCTGATCCAGACAATACAGTAACTGAGCGAGACGCAAGGGCAATTTGTCTACTTCATGTGCTTAGCAGGGCCATCGCTAGGAATTCTGGTGCTTAGTCATCTATACAACAGGCTACTTAAAGCAGTTAGATAACAAATAAATTTAACATTAGGCATTCATTATTACGTCTAGAACTAAAATGTATCAAAATTTAATTATGTTCACAAATGTTAAATATTGGTTCATAATCCTGCTGTGTGACTTCAGCTACAACAATAATTTAATGAAGAAACAATAGCAACACAGCCACTGATGATGATGATGATGATGATGATGATGTGTGTTTATGTGATTTATGAGGACATAAATTGATAGGCTACTGGTATAACAACTTAAACATATTTTATGGGGAAATTTCCTCTTAGTCCTACCATTACGCCTACAAAATCAATGTGTGTGTGTGTGTATGTGTGTTTGTGAAAGAGAGATGTTAGTAAAACGTGTGTAAACCAGTTTGTCTATACTGCTCTGAACTATGAGTATTCCACAAATACCCTTTATCTTTCTCTTCTCTTGTTCTGTAGGACCTATAACTCTTTAAAACTCAAGGCTTTTTAAAAACCTTTAAACCTTTTGTCAACACATTCAAAGTGTGTCTTGACAAACTTGCTTTACTATTTAAAATAACAGAAATATGAATTTATTTGGATTTCATTTTAATTGTACTGCCTTACATTCAAATTTGCATTGCAATTCTACATCCTGTTTCTTAACTTAACTTAATTATTATTTTTATTATTATTTTCAATTAAAAAATTAAAATGGACTGTAAAAGACTGTAGCTAAGATGTAGGCTAAGATGTACAGTATCCCTTTCGAAACAAAAATATATGGGAATATACTGCAAAATATAATGCAGTATATTACATAATATTACATTTCCATAAATGGGAAACTACCCTTACGAAACAAAAATATATGGGAATATACTGTGAAATATAAATCGATATTATATTACATAATACATTTCCATAAATGAGAAACTAGTGCTTATATATTTCAATATACTGCAGTATATGCATATTGATATATATATATATATATATATATAGTTCTGGCATGAAACTCTAGATGGCGCAGTCCGATAGGTCTAACTCAATTATATATATATATATACACATACACACACACACACACACACACACATATATATATATATATATATACAGTATATATATATATTTATTTATTTATTTTTTACAAATGAAGACAAATATAGCATTACATATAATATAAATAAAGTTTAAAAGGGTTTCTGGTGTGGGTTTTGGAGTTACAGTTGTGTTGAAGAGTAGAGCCTGTGGTTAGGATGACGATTGGCCGAACACCATTAAGACTATAAGTATGTTGTTTCTTTTAAAAAGTAATGGCTGTGCACTCTTCAGCACAGTGATAGACTCTTTCCTAAATACTTTAGTACATGTAAGTGTTCTTGTGCTATTGGTGACTAGCTATATATGAAATATATATTGTAAATAATTATTTAATTTAAGAAATGTATTACATTATTTATTTTATATGTATTATTCAATATATTGTAATTATTAACACTATATTATACTTATTTTTGCGTAAGGGATATCACATAATCTAAAAAACCATGCCACACAGTTTGCTTTTTTCATGAAAGGTCTCACTTGTCTCTTATACAGTCAGACAAGCAACCTTTGAAAGGCCATGGAAAATAAATTGCAGTGTGCAGCTATCCTAAGAAGAATTCTATGAGCTCTTTTATCCTATCATTGTTAATTACTATGAAATAGTACAGCTGTCATAAAAAGATGTAACAAATTTCTCTCTTTTTGTTTTCAGTCCACAAAGACACATCACTGCTTTCCCCAATGGCACTCTGAGAATTCTGAGACTGACTGAGAAAGATGGAGGCAATTATCTGTGCATGTATCAAAGACCAAATGGTGAGGACATGGAGCTGTTCCAAGTAGAGGTTCTCATGAGGCCACCAAAGATAGAGAACACTGGGGCACAACATAAAAGAGTTGCTAATGGAGACAACTTCCTGGTGGACTGTGTAGCTTCTGGCCTTCCAGACCCTGAGGTTTCATGGAGCCTCCCAGATGGCACCATGATCAACAATGCCCTTCAGTCGGATGACAGCGGAACCCGTAACCGGCGCTATATCATCTTTGGGAATGGAACGCTTTTGTTGCAACAAATGGGAAAGAAGGATGAAGGCAATTATACATGCTATGCTAAGAACACCCTGGGGGAAGATGCAATGAAAGTAAGTGTCCAAGTCATGCCAAACTCACCCCAAATAACTTCTAAAGAGCAGGTATCCATGTTGGCACCTTTCGGGCAATCAGCCCAAATGAAGTGTGATGCTACAGGTGTGCTATCAGCTACGATCATCTGGATCTCACCAAGGAATGAGATAATACCCTCATCTTCGGTCAAATACCAAATCCTAAATGATGGGACTCTGATCATTAAAAAACTGACTTTGGCTGACCAGGGAAAGTATGCCTGTGTTGCACGGAACCCAGCCGGAGATAACATCAAGAACGTGAACCTTCTAGTTGAGGTTAAAGGCCCACAAATCAATGGACACAGTGGGCGATCAGAGAACAAAATTTTAGCAGTGTATTACCAGACCTTGCTGCTAGATTGCAAAGCAGAAGGTAAGCCTGAACCACAGATCACCTGGACCACACCTTACGGCGTGTCTCTACCCACTCCATATTTGGGAGGTAGGTTCCAAGTCCACAGGAATGGCACTCTTGAATTGAGGGGCATTCGAAAGACTGATGAAGGTCAGTTTCTGTGCATAGCCAAGAATTACTTAGGGGAAGCAAGTCTAGCAGTTGACCTCGAAGTTGCATCACTTGCTGAGAAGCCAAGCTTTCCAGTGCCAAACATAGAGGTTCTTCCTCTCAAAGCAGATGGTGATGACATATGTTTGGAGTGTCGTGCTACGGGAAAACCAAAGCCAGAGTTTCTATGGATTCTACCCAATGGAACGGCACTGAATCCAGGCATGAAACTTCGGCGGTTCATTCACTACCTGGGAAATGGGACTTTACACATTACGCAGCCAGGTGTCATTGACAAAGGTGTGTATCGGTGCCTGGCTAAAAATGTAGCTGGACAAGCAGAAAAGCGCTATGCTTTAGAACCTGGACAGAAGCCTCAAATTAGAAGTACAGCTTCAACAATGAAGATTTCGTTTGGACAGACACTAAATATGCCATGCAATGCTGATGGTTGGCCTCAGGCAAAAATTATCTGGACTCTTCCAAATGGCCTGGTCTTAGACAAGCCCCAAGTTATTGGAAGAGTAACATATTTATCTAACGGCACACTTCAGGTAAAAGAAACATCCAAATTTGATAGAGGAATGTATACCTGCAAAGCCACAAACACCTTTGGATCCTCAACATTGTCATATCCAGTAAGTATTATGGTGTTTCCACCTCAAATCACTCATGCTCCACCTTCAGTAACCAGAGTTAACAGGGGGTCTCCTGTGATTCTGAACTGTATAGCTGCTGGCATACCCAAACCAGACATTTCTTGGACTCTGCCTGGACGTACCACGCTTGTACCCAATAGTCGCTTCACAGCACAGGGTGGAATTCGCATTACAGAGGAGGGAAATTTGGTCATACAGGACCCAGGCCTCATGAACTCAGGGATTTACAAATGTAATGCTAGAAATGCCTTGGGAACAGACTTCAAAGCAACATACCTTCAAGTGATCTGAGCAATAGACAGAAATCCATCAGGTCATTAAGAACACTAAATGGGAACCTTTCTTTAAAAACATAAATCATACTTTAAAAGTGCACCAATGCACTTAAAATACCCCGAACAATGTTGTTAAATAGCATTTTTCCTTAATAGTTTTTGTGAATAGCCATGGATTGTTGTCTTTGGATCTGCCCAATAACTGACCCGAGAATAAGATTTCTTTAGTATTCTATATTTAATTTATGAAATTATTAGTTTGTACATATTTATATATTCCACAGTTTAAACAGAATAATTTTTACATACTTTTTTTAACATAAATTTCAAATAAACATTCCAGAATGTCTGTGATTTGTTTGATATGTTCTGTCTGTTGAATTTCTTGCATTCTTCAGTGCATTAGAACAAAATAGCCTTGTCAGAGCAGAACGAGGCCTTGTGTGGTACAAATGTTGGCATTGTGGTAGTTGTCCAAATAAATAAGACAAGAACACAGTATGTAAGACACTTACTGCCACACTGGGCAAATAAATAATAATATTTGATTTCTGGTCTTTAGTCTTTAATATCATGTCAAATCACATTTATTTGTACAGTGCTTTATACAATAGAGATTGTTCAAGCAGCTTCACAATAATGGGAACCTAACAAAAACAGGAAAATAGTAATGTCAATCAATTATGAAACGACTTATCATCAATTATGAAACAACATTAATAATGAGTCGGACTTGTAACCCAAAGGTTGCGGGTTCGAGTCTCGTACCGGCAGGGATTGTAGGTGGGGGGAGTGAATATACAGCGCTCTCTCCCACCTTCAATACCACGACTGAGGTGCCCTTGAGCAAGGCACCGAACCCCCAACTGCTCCCTGGGCGCCGCAGCATAAATGGCTGCCCACTGCTCCGGGTGTGTGTTCACAGTGTGTGTGTGTGTGTGTGTTCACTGCTGTGTGTGTGCGCACTTTGGATGGGTTAAATGCAGAGCACTAATTCCAAGTATGGCCACATGTCACGTCACTTCACTAATAAATATCACAATTGCACAAATTGCACAATATTACTAGACAAACAAAAGGTCATACATTCATTTTGGAATTTGGTGTGTAGTCCTACTTCATTTTAAATACAAGACACCACAATACTTAACTAAGCAATATGCATAGCATAGCATTTGTGTATCCACATAGAAAAAAAAATCACAATATGAATTAAAACATTTCTTATTAACTTCTTCTAAGACCAAGCTATCTAAAACTATTCTATACACATAAGAGTATGTCTATGTAGCTTACTCTTACTGTTTATTATCAATTGTTTAATTTTTTTTACATTTCTTTTGGTGCTTACATTTTTGTGGGTTTTTTTCCTTTCGTATTCCACTGCAATACTAGCAAACAAGTCAACATTAGAGTAAATAAAGACAGAATTTTCATTTTGGGGTGAACTATCCCTTTAAATTTAACCAGTGCAACCATGTTGTCACCATTATTCGATACAAAAGTAAAGTACCATTTATTTTTCATCTATTCTTTTTTAACTAGCCTACTTTTAATTGCGTTAAGAGTTCCGCATCAGTCGGCATACACTTGTCAGTCTGAACTCTCTGCATCTGCAAAGGGAGTGGATCTGCTATCCCTTCCCCCATCACCACCACCATCATCACCGCCGGACCAGTGAACACCAGGCTCGGTACATCATTTCACCGTGATGGCAAATGAATTCCCAGAAAGCAGAGAAGGAACTGCCAACTCACGCCATGCCACCCTCACGTCGTCTCTAGACGTGAGCACGTCTCTAGATCACAGTGTCCAGACGCGGATTTTTAAAATCATTGTCATCGGGGACTCAAATGTGGGCAAGACCTGTTTAGCCTTCCGCTTCACCGGCGGAGCCTTCCCCTGTAAGACTGAAGCCACAATCGGCGTGGATTTCAGGGAGAAAGCCGTGGAGATCGAGGGCGAGAAAATAAAGGTGGGATTTATTGTTGGGGTTGGTCTCGTCACGACCAGGCCGATATCTCGTTGTATCACGGTTGTATTTTGTGTGTTTCAGTGGACGTGTGACAGACAGCAGCATCGCGAGGAAGCTCAATGTTTACATTACGAGTAATCACATGAATTACTCTTTCTGATTGCATGATGCATCACAGGCGTAGTTTCTTTTAAGACAAATCAAAATACGTGTCATAATGTGGACAGTTTAATTTTTACTTGGTCTAAGATGTCCATTACCTGGTCCAAACTGGTTTTCCAAAGCTTATGAACTGTTTAGACCAGCTTAGACGATCTAGAAACGAATAGTCCAATAGTCTTATATTTTAATGTATTAGTATTCATACAACAAAATATAATAGACTGGTGAAAAGAGCATAATATGACATTATATAGATAACACATTATTTATGTGTTTTTATATATATATATATATATATATATATATATATTTATAATCTGTGTGTGAATGTGATTTGAATTCAGTCAGTTGAGTTGATTTAACCCTTTAATATATAATCTGTTAAATCAAAAACAAAAAATATCAATGTTTCTTTATATGTAAGTAAAATTCAAAGCTGTGACACATAGGGTTGCAAAGGGGTGGACAATTTCCGGAAACTTTCCAAAAATCCCTGGAATATCCCCAAAAATCCTGGAAAGTTTCCAAAATTTCTGGAATGTTTCCTAAATTTACTGGAAATTTTCCACCTTTTTGCAACCCTAGTGACACATAGTTATTTGGATTTAACATCACAGCCTGAATTTAAAAATTGCTTTTTAAAGATGTCCAAAGCAGATTTATTTATTGACCTTCTAATCCATTTCTTTCTGATGCATCAGTTTTCTCATTTTAACTTCTCTCCAACATTGAAATGTGTTGTTTGTCTTGTTTCTACATTGACAGGTGCAAGTATGGGACACAGCGGGCCAGGAGCGCTTTCGGAAGAGCATGGTGGAGCACTACTACCGCAATGTGCATGCTGTTGTATTTGTATACGACGTCACAAAAATGGCCTCATTCCAGAACCTAAAGACCTGGATTCAGGAGTGTAACGGGCACGGGGTGTCATCTTCGGTGCCTCGTGTTCTGGTGGGTAACAAATGCGACCTAGTTGACCAGATCCAGGTCCCTTCCAACACTGCCCTCAAGTTTGCAGATGCCCAGAACATGCTACTGTTTGAAACATCAGCCAAAGATCCCAAGGAGAGCCAGAACGTGGACTCCATCTTCATGTGCCTGGCATGTCGTCTAAAAGCCCAAAAATCCCTGATCTACAGAGACGTGGAGAGAGAAGACGGCAGAGTGAGGCTGACACATCAGCCCGACCCTAAGAGTAACTGCCCTTGTTGAGGACCCTAAATTGTGAAATTATTAACATTGATAATTCACAATGCAAGAATGTGCCTGCAACTAATTTTAGTTACTTTATGACAGCTGCTCCATGAACTCTCTTTGTGTGTGTGTGTGTGTGTGTGTGTGTGTGTGATTATCTTTCATGTTCTTTTCTTCAGTTACGCCATCACTAAAAAGGCAAATCCCACAAAACCTGTCAAGAACATGTTCAAGTTGTGTCATCTCAAAATCAAAAGAAAGAAATGAGAAATTACATTTTGCTAACAAAAAAAAAAAAACACTTATGCCTTTTTGCATTGTGACATTATTTTTATGACAATTAAGCACACTTTCCCTATTACTGTAATGCAAAAAATATTAATATATTATGTACTTCCTTTAATTTATGCTGATTTAAATAAAAAATGTATTACAGTAATGAGACTCTAATAACAATCATCAGTTTTAAAAACATACAAAATCATCCATTAAAAGTAAAACATCCAAAACATTATTTTGAGATTTCTCGTGAGGAAACGTGTTGAATTTCCATGAAAAATAATGTCAAGGTGCAAAAAATTTTGATAGCCTTATAATATGTTTCATTTTATTCATCACACTTTACCACTTAAGCACACTTAGGGCACACTTTACCACTTAAGCAATCTTTAAAGGTCTGAAGAAACGTGACATTTGTTGGATTTACAGTCATTTGTTTCCGTCACACATTTGTTTGGATTCATCCATCAGCATACAATCCAAATATTACTTGTGGAATATGGCATAACATCTCCAACATAATTGGCTGATGGTCTTAATGTTTTAGCCGTCAGGAACTGCACATATTGTAGAATCTAAACCTTCCAGTTTTACATGAGTCACAATGATCATTTAAAATGTTTGTATTGCCTCAAAACATAATAATTTGCCACCATTGCAAGTTATTTCTCATAGCCTTGTGGTTACTCACTGCTAAAATATTTTTAAATATTTCTCCCTCACTAACTGCATGGATACATTTGAAACCCGTTCAAATTATGAAACTATATTCTGATGCTTAGCATTAAATAGTGACCCAAATGTTAATGGAATCTGATAAGACTCATAATTCACCACATGCTCATTTCCATGCACCTTGGGAAAGAGTGAAACCGTGTGGGAAGTTTTATGTAGCATCACAGTATTTCACCAGCTTAAGGTGGTTCTTCCAAATGCATAAACAGTTATGTACAAAAGCAAGGTCCAAACAGGCCAGTGATTGTTAGATTTCTATTCAAAAGACCCAGAAAATAATGATTTTAAACTTGACAAAGATATCAGTATGAGTGTTTCTGTGGAAGGGGTTGCTGATAATGTGGAAATGTTGATTATGGATTGTGCGAGTGCAATTTGGTGCCCCTGTGATTGTGATTGTTTTTGTGTAAACCTCTATCCTCTGCTTATTCAGTACTTTTGGTTCTACAGGAGAAGTTGCAGTTTTCTGTGTGGTTTCAAATGCTTTCAGATTCGTAAGAGAATTCTCTGGTTTCAACTGTGTTAGCCTTATATCTGCTGAAGAGATTGAAGCCTTATGATTTGTCTTGTTTTGTGCCCTTGTATGCTGTGTGACATGTTACAGTATGTATGTTTGATTTTGAGCACCAAATTAAATCTCAGATATCCTGAAGCACTGAATCTTTTAATAGCCGAGAAATGCTTTAAAACATTAACTGTTATTGGAGTTCATGTTTTAGAGAAAAACACGCATAGGTGTTTTTCCAATGTACAACACAATGCTGTTAATTAACATATTATGCTGAAAAGAGTTCTAAACTAACCATGATGCATTTGTAAAATCCTATTCAGCGGAAATTATTCATTGATTAATTAAGGACAGTGTCAACAATGCTAATAGACAAAGAGCATGCAACAATAATCCTGCTGTCATAAATAAATATAGAAATTTGCAAAGAATAAAGAGGAGTTAAACAGATTTTTTTTTGAATGTGGAAGGCCTAATTTTTCACTGTACTAAATATAAACCAGTGCAAAAAGAAATAATAAATCTTATGTAGAGTGTTTATGTAATCAGTTTTATGTTCCAATAAATACAGGCTGTAGAATATTAGAATGGTACTCACATTCACAGGCCGTATATTTAAAAGTAAAATTATACTTTATTCAAAAGTGCCATACTCTGATGAAAATGACAAAACATTTCGTATTTATTGCATTTCAGAAGCAATGTTTAAGGTATTTGCATATCTATTGAATAATGTGTTCCAGAAATATTTAAATGTCATATTTTAAAGTTAAACACATAATAATTACATTTGCTGCCTCTAACTGTTAAGTCTTAATATCGAGTACAATATGCTGAAAAATCACAAAAAAACAACAACAACATAATTAACAGATAAATGAATATAGCCTACTCATTCTCTTACTAATTTGTGACCGGTGTTTTGTTTTGCTCTCTCCTCTGCGCTTCCACGTTCGTCACCTCGTTTGCCTACGTCCTACGTCATCCGCTGGACGCCACTCTCTCATGAATGTGTGTACGACAGTTAGCGGAAGCTATAGAGATTAAGTTTTATAAAGTTGTAAATATGTTCGTCTGAAAGAAGAATGTCATATACACCTAGGATGGCTTGAGGGTGAGTAAACCATGGAGTAATTTTCATATTTGGGTAAACTATCCCTTTAAGATCCTTAGCTGAGGCCAAGATGGGCTATAAAAATCACAGTTTTTTGCACAATATGTAATTCATGTGCAGTGTAAAATGTTGTTGTAACTACTGCCTCTTTAAAAATATATTATAAATACTGTCATTCATCTTTTATTTGCAATATGTGTTTGTACTAGACGTCCATTCCTCCCCTGTCATGTACTTTGATGAACACGTGGGGCGCTGGAGCCAAAAACCTGAAATGTGTTGCGGGCACACGTCACCAGTAGATGTCGCTGTTTTCCACGCTCTCCATCATGACTCAGCGTGGGAGACTTTTATTTTGAAACATATTTGGTCACTTTACCCTGTTTCACATGGTTCGTGTTTTAGTTTGGCGGCGGCGGTGGTAACGGCAGCGGGAGCAGGGCTGTGAGTGCAAGAGTGCGGTTCTGTCGCCGTGGACGGGGCCGGAGATGGCGGAGTACAGTCAGGCGGGTATATTAACGGCCCTGCTGCTGTTTACTGCGCTAACCGTGAGGGATATTTATGTGGGCCGCAGCAGCATGACTCAACAGGACCGCGCTGGACCCGATACACACACACAGAGACAGAACAAACACACTTTCTACACGGGTCCGGTTCTCAAGTTCCAGTTCTGGTGAGAAACTCCACAGACCTTGATATTATTCAGTGTTTTTACTGTCTGTTTAAAGCCCACAGGGGATGCTAAGCTAATACGGCTAACGTAGCATGCCTGAATGTGTGAAAAAATATTACGTATTAATATGCACTTAAATAACTATATACTGTATAGTACATTTATTTGCATTATAAATGGAATGAATTGAAATAAATTGGACCATTTTTGTCATGAGATGAATGTCAAAAACCGCCCCCAATTACCCCAATGGACCTTGTTAATGTATTCATAAGACGTCTTTTTGAAAAACATTAATGTTTTATTTATGTACGTACATAATTAACATCATTGCTGCGAAAACTGCTCAGGTTATCTTGCATTCATGTGTCTAATTGAAACGTGTTGAATTGAGCAGATTATTATAAATCTACGTAAAGCTCCTGTGAGATTACATTGCCCTGCAATAACACAACATATCCGAAGACAATAGGAAAGAACGATTTATTTATATTATATATTATATATTAACTTTGACTGAATATTTTACATTTTTTCTTTTCTGAATTAATAAATGTAGAGGTGTGATTTAATGTTATTGATTAACCTTATTTACCAGTTTAATTGACTTATTTGCTCGTTCTACCTGTTGAAGAAGCTGAATTGGTGTTTAAATTTAAATGTAGCCATTAATATGTTAAAGTCTTCTTCCATAATGTGACATCCGAGTGTAATAGATTATTAGAAAATAAAAATGATAAGGTTGCACTTGGTTCTATACATCGGTTGTTCATCGGATGATGAATTTGACCTTACAGGGGTGGGTTTAAGAGGTCTAAATGATTTGAGAAGTCCTGTACACATCAACAGAGAAGTCTGTCCATTTCAACAGACATTTGACATTTTGATTTAACACTCTAAGGTCAAAAAATAATTTAAAAATTTCATGGATATTATATGCTTTTGGAAAATAGGATGAGCTTTCATTTCATACCGACTTGTGTTTGTGGATGTCATATCAATGACCATTTCTAAAATGATTTATCACCATCATTAAGTGTGTGTTTGTTTGTTTTTTAGTATATCCTGAGGGTACAGTAAGGTGTTCCAGGAGTACTCCCGGTCCATCAGCCAGCTGTACCCGGACATCCGAATCGAGGGAGAGAATTACCCTCCCAAACCCATCAACAAGTGAGTGTGTTTTTCCAGATGTTGTGGAATCAGCCCTCTGTTAGATGGTGGTGTAGTCCTAACTTTAACTTGTCATGTGTCTTCGTCTACAGATACATTGGAAATTTCATCTCCTACTTCAAACTGCTTGCCATCGCCTTGATTGTGACTGGACAAAATCCTTTCCAAATGTTTGGTATGAGCACTCCAAGAATATGGTCCTGGGGACAGGAGAATAAGGTAATGTTGTTGAAGTGCTTGGACTTTAACCTGATTTTATAGCGGAGTTTAGGCTGAAGACAAACTTACACTGTGACTGTGTCATAAGCCCTATTCGCACGGGATTAGTATTACCTGGTGACCTCCAGTCATTTGTTATAATTGCGGAGGTTGTTTGTGATCTTAATCCCGTGCGAATCGGCCATGTCTGTAAAAAAATTCCCCCGCAAATGACCTACCATATTTTGCAGAACACCGAGGTCCTGTGATAATATTAGTCCCGTGCGAATCGGCATCTCTGCGATTTGGCGGGTCGCATATCATTTTTCGAGGTTTTTGTTTGCTGTGCGCCTTTTTATCCATCTTCCGCGAAGTATGGAGCTGCGTTGGAGTGTTTGATAGTATTTTGGGTGCTGTCATCATATCGCTACACCATACAATTTGCAGAAAGAGAAAGCTGAAAAGGTTTTGAGGTTAATGTGTTACAAATAAATCAAGCACAAAGCTTGAGATATTATTTTAACCTGGTGAAATGTAAATGACACAGCGCACGAAACTATATTAGTTTCTTTTTTTTAAATCCATCTGGACCATAGAACGGGACTCTCAAAGCCTTGACATCCGGGTATCCGGGAGATAAGTCAGTAAATTCGAGTAAAATCACAGGCTTCGCTTATCCCGTGCGAATGTACCACACAAAATTCAGATGTGGGGGGGTAATTTCAAAATCACACAAGGTCCCCAGATAATACTAATCCTGTGCGAATAGGGCTATAGTTGAACTGACGCAAATCCTGTTTTGAGGAATGAGTAGCATTTCAGAGCCATAACTGCGTCATTGAGTGTGAAGGGCATGCCCGGAATTGCTGGAATCTGTATGATGACGTAGCGATTGTAAACGCGTATTAAAGACGTAAAATCAAAATTGACTTTATTTGCAATTTTAAGGAGACCCTGGTAGTGATGGAACTGAATTAGCATCAGATTTTAACTTTTTTTTTTTGTTGCTTATTGTAGAGCATATGTACTAGGGGTGTAACGGTACACAGACATGACGGTTCGGTACGTACCTCGGTTTTGACGTCACAGTTTGGTATGGTTTTGTTAAAGCAGAGGGAAAAACGAAACTAAATAGCTTTTTATAGGCTACATTAAACAGTGGTTTACTGAACAAATTGCTCTTTCTTTAAATAAATGTAATTATAATTAAAATATTCTTAGGGATAAAAATCTACCTCAGCTTCTGCTTTAAACTAGGGAGCCCTTTTACATTACTATAAGGTTACTAGTAACAACAGAGCCCAAACTTAAATTACTATTAATTTTTAAATATAATCAACACTCAACTTAAGAAATTGTATGCAAACATGTAAATTGCACATAATGCAGTTTTTAAATTAACTTCAAAATGATACAATTTCTATTTGTTGTTTAAATGTAATCATTTACATTACAATCATTTGTCATAACTTGTCTCATAACAGATTTATTTATTAAACGTACATACAAGTAAAATATGAGTATAGATTCAAATATTTTGCGAATTTCCTTCTCTAGACTTCATTTCTCTTGTAAACTAACAAACTGTATGACTTGCCTGAGGTAAATTAATTGCTATGTGACATTTTGTTTACAAGCTGTTTTATTGACGTCTCTCCGCGGTTGAAACTGATTAAGCGAATACGTGAGGAATGAAATGTTTATTTCACGTTAAAACATAGCAGCGAAGAGGAAGGGATGATCGTGCTCAGTGCTGCCCTTTAAACTGAGGCGTTTGTACAGCGATCTGTCGCGCCACATCAAAGAGCGTCAAAACGGCGTTTATTGTTTGAATTTCCTGGACAAATTGAATGATTTGTTCGGGACATATGCATACCGAACCGAAAGACGAATATGTGTGGGTTTGGAAGATGAATTCATGATGTACTCGCTCATTATATACATTTTGCAAATTTTGAACACAGAAAAATTTACATAGTGCAGCTTTAAAAAAAAAAAAAAACTGCATTTTGCCTGCATATTGTTTTTAATAACATGGAAGAAAGTTTCTCACATTTGATGGGTCTGTTTTGCAGATTTTCTCCTGCCTCATGGCATTCTTCATTAGTAACATGTTGGAGACCCATTTCCTCTCGACAGGAGCTTTTGAGGTTTCATTGAATGGTAATGTCATTTGGATGACCACTACACTTAGGAAAAAATTCTTGAAACTATGTGAAGAATATATGTATATCAAAGAACCATCACTGTTCCTTTCTGTTTTAGATGTACCAATTTGGTCCAAGTTGCAATCAGGATATGTGCCCAACATTCAGGAGCTTTTCCAGATCTTGGATAACCACCTTAAGATGAATCAGGTTGACAAGATGAACTTTCCCTCACCGTAGTGCTGTTGTTTTTGCCAAGAGACAGGTGAGTGGTAAAACCTGTACAATGACATCAGCATGTACAAACATAGCAGGTGTTTAACAATAACTTTGTTGTTGTTTTCAGTACAGGTTTGTCCCTAGGCTTAGAGGCTATTTGCAAGTATTAGCTCTGTTGCTAAAATAGTATTTCAATATGTAATTTACACTACTGTTCAAAAGTTTGAGGTCGGTAAGATTTTGAATGTTTTTTTAAAAGAAGTCTATTAGGCTAAACTGCATTAAGTTTATTTAAATTCGCAGTAAAAACTGTAAAATTGTGAAAAAAACAAATATAGAGTTTCTCACTGTTTGCACATAATAACCACTCTCCTACACGGTTTCTTTATTTGTTTTTAACAGCAGAATTAATATTTATCCATTTATGGATAAATACACATATAAACCGCTGTGCCATGCTGCTCATGTTTATCACGCAGTAAAAATGCCCCTCCCCGCGCCCAAAACGGGTTGCGTCATCAGTTTTCGTCGACTAAAACTAGACTAGACTAAAAAGAGTATGAACGTGACTAAAACTAATAAAAACTAAAATGACAGTTTCACACAAAGACTAGGCTAAAACTAAAATTAAAACAGGCCGCCAAAAACAACACTAATAATAAAGTACAGCGTTTTCTTTACTCAAAAAGAAAAAAAACCCCCAGAAAATCTGGTATCTTAACCCACTGCGCTTAATCATAGCCAATACAGCATCGTCTTTTCTAGATTTTGGTCAAATGTAGCCTACTAAACAAAAGAAAAGACATTAAAGTATTTTTTCAAGATATTTAAAAATGTTTGCTGCATTGTTAAACAGCACTACTTGTATAAAATTGCGTTTTGAGAGAAAAAAAAAAGCATAGGCCAAGTCACGTAGACTATAGGCTCACGTCTGCATTTTATGATTACATTCAGAAATAATGTTTACAAACATTATAAACACAGCTAAAGTTGCCTTCTCTCCACAACAAATCCTCTAAAGTTAAGGCGATTTAAAGCGTTTATTCTATATAAATGTCAAGCCAAAAACAAATTAATTCATAGGCGGAGTTTCACTTTTATGCGTGGGGGGGGCACCCACTGGCAGACGAGCCACGAGTACTTTATAATATGTTCTACATTTCATATATTACATATTCTACTTCAAAATACATTTAGAATTAACAATGACTGCTGTATAAAGAGTAAAAAAAAAAAAAACATAACTAATGCAGAAAAGCTGCCTCTTTTTCCGAATTGCGTAGAGGATGTCTTTCTTTCACTATCTCTTCTGATACATTTTCAGTCAAATCGTTCTCTATGTGCAGTAGAGAAAGAGCTGAGAATCTGTCCTGTGTGAAGATCGGTCGGAGCCAGTTTCTTATTCTCCTCATAACTGAGAATCCAACGGGCAGCGCAGTGTGAGTGCAGGCAGCAGTAGTCTGAAACAGTTTGGATATTTGTCCTTCCGTACTCTTTAAATTTCACATCATTACGCCACACTCAAGGCCATCGCTTCAATCGCCTGTCCAATTCAGCCAGCAGTGATCAGTCCACCACATTTTTACAATAGTATCTAGCGGTTTTATTTGAAAAAGAGACGAATTTCAATTATTCAGTTAACTTGCTAAAGCGGGAGAATAACGAAAAGAGAGTCCTCTCATCTATTGCGACAACTTGAGATAGTGCTTAAATGTAATTGAAAATAATTTAGCCCAAAATGTATTTATTCTACCCACTAAAATAACAAGATAATGCAAATAAAATGAGAAAATATGAATTCTTTAATTCTTATATTTTATTCATAGCTCAGACAAAATCATGATTGGCTCTTGTCTGGGGGAGACAGACTCTGCCAATGAATTAATTTAAGGTGAAACTGATGCCTACCTCTCTCATTCGGCACGAAATCCAAATATTTCCATATTCGTGACGTATGTGGATGCTAAAATATTATTTATTATGAAATAGGCTTCGTACTTCACTCGCATCGAACATCATCCTTCGCATATCAGTGAGGCGCTGGTCACGCTGAATGCAACAGATTGTACAAGGGAGCAGTTTTGATTATGTTTCTTTAACTGTATTTTATTTTGATAATCAACAGGCTGCAATGTCGCAAAGATATGTTGTCTGTGTGCGGGTGAGGCGCCTGCGCGATAGCCATACCAGTGCTGGTATACAGATAGAAGCAAGTCAAAACTGTCAAACTTTTGCAAAATAAAGAAAACTACTTTCTGCTGT
>NW_015664989.1:330389-336189 GCF_001515625.1 Sinocyclocheilus rhinocerous | reverse complement strand
ATTCCGATACCGATATTGGTCAATTGCATAAAGCAGGGCTTAAAAACGAGAGAGAGAAAAAAAAAAGATTGGTTCACTCAGAGCAGAATCGGTATTTGAACGTTTCTGTTCCTGCGTTCCTCTATGAAACCGCTTTGAGTAGAAAACATACCGGTTAATAACGTTATTTTTTTTACTTTTTCTTTGCCAATAATAATAATAATAAAGTACAGCGTTTTCTTTACTCAAAAAGAAAAAAATCCCCAGAAAATCTGGTATCTTAACCCACTGCGCTTAATCATAGCCAATACAGCATCGTCTTTTCTAGATTTTGGTCAAATGTAGCCTACTAAACAAAAGAAAAGACATTAAAGTATTTTTTCAAGATATTTAAAAATGTTTGCTGCATTGTTAAACAGCACTACTTGTATAAAATTGCGTTTTGAGAGAAAAAAAAAAGCATAGGCCAAGTCACGTAGACTATAGGCTCACGTCTGCATTTTATGATTACATTCAGAAATAATGTTTACAAACATTATAAACACAGCTAAAGTTGCCTTCTCTCCACAACAAATCCTCTAAAGTTAAGGCGATTTAAAGCGTTTATTCTATATAAATGTCAAGCCAAAAACAAATTAATTCATAGGCGGAGTTTCACTTTTATGCGTGGGGGGGGCACCCACTGGCAGACGAGCCACGAGTACTTTATAATATGTTCTACATTTCATATATTACATATTCTACTTCAAAATACATTTAGAATTAACAATGACTGCTGTATAAAGAGTAAAAAAAAAAAAAACATAACTAATGCAGAAAAGCTGCCTCTTTTTCCGAATTGCGTAGAGGATGTCTTTCTTTCACTATCTCTTCTGATACATTTTCAGTCAAATCGTTCTCTATGTGCAGTAGAGAAAGAGCTCAGAATCTGTCCTGTGCCACTGAAGATCGGAGCCAGTTTCTTATTCTCCTCATAACTGAGAATCCAACGGGCAGCGCAGTGTGAGTGCAGGCAGCAGTAGTCTGAAACAGTTTGGATATTTGTCCTTCCGTACTCTTTAAATTTCACATCATTACGCCACACTCAAGGCCATCGCTTCAATCGCCTGTCCAATTCAGCCAGCAGTGATCAGTCCACCACATTTTTACAATAGTATCTAGCGGTTTTATTTGAAAAAGAGACGAATTTCAATTATTCAGTTAACTTGCTAAAGCGGGAGAATAACGAAAAGAGAGTCCTCTCATCTATTGCGACAACTTGAGATAGTGCTTAAATGTAATTGAAAATAATTTAGCCCAAAATGTATTTATTCTACCCACTAAAATAACAAGATAATGCAAATAAAATGAGAAAATATGAATTCTTTAATTCTTATATATTATTCATAGCTCAGACAAAATCATGATTGGCTCTTGTCTGGGGGAGACAGACTCTGCCAATGAATTAATTTAAGGTGAAACTGATGCCTACCTCTCTCATTCGGCACGAAATCCAAATATTTCCATATTCGTAATGCAAATAAAATGAGAAAATATGAATTCTTTAATTCTTATATTTTATTCATAGCTCAGACAAAATCATGATTGGCTCTTGTCTGGGGGAGACAGACTCTGCCAATTAATTAATTTAAGGTGAAACTGATGCCTACCTCTCTCATTCGGCACGAAATCCAAATATTTCCATATTCGTGACGTATGTGGATGCTAAAATATTATTTATTATGAAATAGGCTTTGTACTTCACTCGCATCGAACATCATCCTTCGCATATCAGTGAGGCGCTGGTCACGCTGAATGCAACAGATTGTACAAGGGAGCAGTTTTGATTATGTTTCTTTAACTGTATTTTATTTTGATAATCAACAGGCTGCAATGTCGCAAAGATATGTTGTCTGTGTGCGGGTGAGGCGCCTGCGCGATAGCCATACCAGTGCTGGTATACAGATAGAAGCAAGTCAAAACTGTCAAACTTTTGCAAAATAAAGAAAACTACTTTCTGCTGTGTCGTTTTCCTTTCCATGAACTTTAGATCATGTCACAATAAACCGAAACAGCGCATTTTTTTTCTTTCGTTTAGTTAATCTGTCAATGATTTAAGTGAAATATATTTAGTGTATAAGCCTATATATTCCTTTTTATGTAAGCCTACAGTTTTATTGTGTTTTCTCCATTCACAGAAGCGTTGCAGGTGCGTGTGATCTGTTGAATCCATCTTGCACTATCCTCGGATAAACTCTTAACGCATTGCCATTGCGACTTACCTTTGATGAGTTCACAGCTGAGTGGGCATTTCACTCGCTGGATGCGTCAGCCTCACGTACTACTTGGAATTCCTGATTGGTTGACAGCAAATTTCAAATATTAAATTGAACGATAAAATTACGTTATTAACCGGTTAATGGCCATTTCAAATTTTCGATTCTGTTTGGAACTATAAAATTTGATTTCGTTTCTGGTTCTGTTCCTGGCAAAATTTAGTTGGTTTCCGTTTTCCGTTTCGTTTTCGTTCCTTGAACCGGTTCTGAGCCCTGCATTTTCCTGCCATAGTTTTGCTGCAAAATTACATTCACAGCTCAAATGTTTTATTTTGCCATGGCCTTGGCCATGGAGATTAAGCAGTGGCAGCCATAGAAAAGAGATGTAGGAAGTACTGCCTAGATTTTTGCACAAACATATTTCTTTCTAAGGGAAAAAAAAAATCAAATTGTAGAGTATTGTGTTTCCAATGTATGTACTTCAGTAAAACCTATTTAAAATTTGCTTTTGTCACTACCACTGTGTCGAACAACATGCATAATTCAACAGAACAGCAGCATTGAGTGTGGTAATGTCCTCTGCAGGTCTCTGGAGCTGTTTGTCTGGTCAGCGGGACTGTGGACTGTGGCATAATGAAGGCCTGCGCTGCAAACAGCACGCTGTTGGCACAGGCTCGATGCTCGGCCACCACACACACTCTTTCTGCCCAGCGACACACACCTTTGGATCGACTACATCTCTTCAGAACGTCAGACTACATGCATTCATAGTATGAGAGTCACGTGTGAGCTAAAGGCACTACAATTAATAATGCTGAAGCTTTTTTTTTTTTGATCAGGGTTCTGTTTTTAAGTGCTTTCAGCTGAAATTGAATGGAATGTTCCATCTATCTCAAGGGCAACTGTGATGTTTTCTTAACGTAGACTTTTAACATGATTATTTGTTTGCACTGGTGTAGACTACTGTACTGGGGGTATAGGATTTTTTAAGTAGTGGGAATGTCTGTGTACTGTGGAAACATGCAGTTTAGTTAGAGTGAGCTAGATAATTTTTTTAAGTGCTTGAAATTGTACATTTTATGTCCTGTTTGTCACATGTTTGCTGGTTAGATTCATAAGTACAGCATGTGCTTGTGGAGGGAATTAAGGCCAGATCTTCCTCCCTTCTGCTTAAACTTTAACCGAATACATTAGCACTGCCAGAGTAATCTGTGAAATCAGCGTAACTCTTCAGATCGCTGCAGTCGTCTTGATGGTGTGATTGAGTGTTGCATGTCAGAAGATGTGAATGGTATTTCCAAAGACACCCTCTATTTTTTCGGCTCTCTCCATATAGATGTGGCGGTAAGCAATGTACCCCTTATATTTTAGTGTACCTCTGTGAATTTGTAACAAAAGTGATACTAATAGTTGGGATTAAAGTTGCATTGAGAGAAGAAATTTTACTCTGTTTCACAGTGATGTAAAATACAGATTAAAATATTTAAAAAAAGTTGTTCATGAATTATTTTCATATATTTTCTTTTTATTGAGATTTACGACAACAAGATTAATGTACTGTGTGTGTGTGTGTGTGTGTGTGTGTGAGAGTGATTGTACTCCACTCTTTTAAAGCCTCTTCAGGTTCTGTAGTCTATTGTGATAGTTGTGCGTGAGTTACTGGTTTATCCTGAGCAGCTGTTTACTGGAACAGCAGCATTGAGTGTGGTAATGTCCTCTGCAGGTCTCTGGAGCTGTTTGTCTGGTCAGCGGGACTGTGGACTGTGGCATAATGAAGGCCTGCGCTGCAAACAGCACGCTGTTGGCACAGGCTCGATGCTCGGCCACCACACACACTCTTTCTGCCCAGCGACACACACCTTTGGATCGACTACATCTCTTCAGAACGTCAGACTACATGCATTCATAGTATGAGAGTCACGTGTGAGCTAAAGGCACTACAATTAATAATGCTGAAGCTTTTTTTTTTTTGATCAGGGTTCTGTTTTTAAGTGCTTTCAGCTGAAATTGAATGGAATGTTCCATCTATCTCAAGGGCAACTGTGATGTTTTCTTAACGTAGACTTTTAACATGATTATTTGTTTGCACTGGTGTAGACTACTGTACTGGGGGTATAGGATTTTTTAAGTAGTGGGAATGTCTGTGTACTGTGGAAACATGCAATTTAGTTAGAGTGAGCTAGATCATTTTTTTAAGTGCTTGAAATTGTACATTTTATGTCCTGTTTGTCACATGTTTGCTGGTTAGATTCATAAGTACAGCATGTGCTTGAAAATTAAGGCCAGATCTTCCTCTCTTCTGCTTACACTTTAACCGTGTACATTAGCACTGCCAGAGTAA
This sequence comes from Sinocyclocheilus rhinocerous, assembly GCF_001515625.1. Taxonomy (NCBI): domain Eukaryota; kingdom Metazoa; phylum Chordata; class Actinopteri; order Cypriniformes; family Cyprinidae; genus Sinocyclocheilus; species Sinocyclocheilus rhinocerous. Next base: position 331,614 of record NW_015664989.1, on the reverse strand, counting down.
TCTGTGGAATCAGCGTAACTCTTCAGATCGCTGCAGTCGTCTTGATGGTGTGATTGAGTGTTGCATGTCAGAAGATGTGAATGGTATTTCCAAAGACACCCTCTATTTTTTCGGCTCTCTCCATATAGATGTGGCGGTAAGCAATGTACCCCTTATATTTTAGTGTACCTCTGTGAATTTGTAACAAAAGTGATACTAATAGTTGGGATTAAAGTTGCATTGAGAGAAGAAATTTTACTCTGTTTCACAGTGATGTAAAATACAGATTAAAATATTTAAAAAAAGTTGTTCATGAATTATTTTCATATATTTTCTTTTTATTGAGATTTACGACAACAAGATTAATGTACTGTGTGTTAGGGTTTATTATCTATAGACAAAGCTAATCTTGGAATAAGGGTCATAGTCATTCATTATATCTTGAGTAAAGCATTTAAACTTTAAAAGCAGAAGGGAAGGAGCATGGTATGACCATCCAGTACTTCACAACAACAAAAAATATTTTTGTTTGGTTTTTGAGTTGATCTTTGTGTGTGTGTTTCTTTAAAAACTGAACACTCATGTAAAACTGTACATCACAATTGACTGTAAGACTATTTATAGAAAAAAAAAGTAGCTGAGGAACATACTACATATATTGACTCATGTTTCGAAGACATCTTTCAGTTTTGAATTGGGTTCTTGTCTGATTTCATCCTACTGTAGTCACATGACATCAGGCCTATATAAGTGGGCTATTATTCGTGAAAGAAGAATACAGAATACTGTATACAATATGCAGTATAGTGTCTCTGCTTCAATGCTGTACAGTTCACATTTTCCCTAATATTACTGATCTCATCTAACGGTAGAGCTGGTTAAACAGTAGTAATGTGAATCTTCTCTGTCATTGGGATTGTCCAGCTCTGTGGTCAAAAAGACTACTTCATTTTTAAGCACTCAAAATCATTACAGTACACGATGGGAGAGTATATTCGCATAATAATCATTTCAAATAGGGTTATTCAGTTCTAGTCAAGGAATTTGAATATTAAAACTGATTCCATTTCCTAATAATGTGCATCTTCACTGCTTTATATATATATATATATATACAGTGGTGTGAAAAAGTGTTGGCCCCCTTCCTGATTTCTTTTTTTTTTGCATGTTTGTCACACTTTAATGTTTTAGATCATCAAACAAATTTAAATATTAGTAAAAGATAACACAAGTGAACACAACATGC
>NW_015664989.1:328840-329956 GCF_001515625.1 Sinocyclocheilus rhinocerous | reverse complement strand
ATGATTTGAAACATTAAAATTTGACAAACATGCAAAAAAAAAAAAAGAAATCAGGAAGGGGGCCAACACTTTTTCAGACCACTGTATACACCGTATATATAGCTTATAGATCAGGGTTTTTCTTTAGATACCATGGGCCCCCAAATATGATCATTGTGTGTAGGACCCCAACCTAAAATTTAAAAGGCACAGTTTCTTGAATAAAGACCCCATTTACACTGTAAAAAAAAAATATTTTTTCCGTAGCTGGTTGCTTTTCCGCAGACCACCTAGCACTCACTTGTGCACCCCTGAGGGTCCCAGGACTCATGTGAAAATCTCTGATATAGATGATGCTTTTATAACGCCTGGTTCTCTCACACCCTTATGATACTGAATGATAGAAAATATTACATAATATATAGAGACAGGAACATTTTTTTTCTTATTCGTGATATTGCCAAATCTTTTTTATTATGATATGAAGAAATTGAATTTAAAGACAGGTTTTTTTTTAATAGTCCTATTATCCTACATCGGTAATTTTCTCCTTTATTTTCTGTCCATCTTAGATGCTTAGTGTTTTGTGAATGGACATCACACTCATTTGGTTGGGCGACATTCAGAATTTAGAGTTTACCTTTCCATTTGTAAGTTGAAATTTTTTACCCATTGAAGCCTATTTAGAGTGCAACAGTCAGGTTCCAGAATTAGAAATCCTATTCGTTTTCTCCATAGCAGAATTGACGGTTAAAGACAGACATGCTACAAGCTACAAGGTTGTTAATTGATCAGGGTTTCTGTGGGTCTTAAAGTCTTAATTCGCCCTTCTCCAAGCAAAGGCTTTACGTCTTTAATCAGAGCAGAAAGTCTTTATAAAGTTATGGCATGAAATGTTGCATGCACTGCATAAAAAATCCTCCTCAGGTTTATTATCTTGTTTTCCAATATATCTCCGTAACGGCGCGGCGGATCCGCACCAAATTCGGGGGATTCCTTCACCTCTCGAATGCCGAATCGAGTGTAAGTCTTGAGGCCCCCTTTCGAATCCCGCGTCGATAGCACTTTCACTTCAGTGAGGAGGTCTCTTGTTCAGGCAGCAGCATTCAAGCGTTGTCTTATTCGACCGTAAGTGCC
>NW_015664989.1:323267-328257 GCF_001515625.1 Sinocyclocheilus rhinocerous | reverse complement strand
CGATAGCCCCCGGGGTTCGGGAGTTACGGGCGGTTAAATTTGCGGTCCGGCGCCTACCGGTCTAGCGATCCCGGGGGGCTACCGACGCGTGGAGGGTGGCGTTCGAGAGGGCTCCTTGAGCTGAAGGGATCCCCCGAATTTGGTGGAGATCCGCCGGCGCGTTCGCGAGATAGTGACACCAGTCAACACTTTCACTTCAGTAAGGAGGTCTCTTGTTCAGGCAGCAGCATTCAAGCGTTGTCTTATTCGACCGTAAGTGCCCTGCGAAGTGGACTTCACATGATGCTCCGCCATGATTCCAGTTCCAAGGGAACGTACACGTTACATTCAAAGGGCATTAAAGTGCACGAGACGTGAATTTATATTGTATTTATTTACAGAGGTATGTTATGTCACACTTCTCTAGTAAGTTTCGTCTGTGTGTGAAGACGGAAGCGCAAATCCGTGAATGAATGTTCAAAAGTGAAATAAACTTCAACAGAATAAAGTTGAATGGAATTTAATTGAATTAAAGTTGAATAAACTTCAACTTTACTGTTCAGTGCACTGATGTCAGACTCATTTTGGATAATAAAGTTTATTGTTAAATTGTTAAATGCCCTGCCTCCATCATTACATATCTTTGTCAGGTCATTATAAGTGTTTGATCACCACATTTGAGTGATCATTGCAAAAAAAATGTTTGTATATATATTCTGTTTATGTATATACTGTATTCTATATATAGTACCAGTCACAAGTTTGGACACACGAATGGGGAAAGTGTCCAAACTTTAGACTGGTACTGTACTATAATATACACAAAGAATATCGGCCGATAAAACGATATCGGCCCTTTTTTACTCCCTAATATCGGTATCGTATCGCCCCCCAAAAAACCCATATCGGTCGGGCTCTAGTTAATATGCACTACAAGATTTACACATCTTCTCGAGTTGATTTGTTTTGTGGTGGTCTGCTGTCTGTAGGTCTACACCAGGGGCTGTTAGCTGTCCTGTTTGCATGGATGCTTATTCAGAGGTAAATTGTTGTATGTGCAACTAATCACATAATCCGTGCATTTATATAGTTAGTTCACCCCAAAATTAACTTTGTCATCATTTACTCACCCTCATGTTGCTCTAAATACTTTTGAACTTTTTGAAGCTTAAAAGTTTGGTTGAATGCACTTTGGAGGGACCGAAATCTCTCAGGATTCATTAAATATCTTCATTTATGCTTTGAAGATTAACTAAAGTCTTATGGGTTTAGGCGAGTAAATGATGACAATGTTCATTTTCGGTTGAACTATACTTTTTAAATCAACCCTAAATGAACATTCTTATCATCTTATACTCACACTCATGTTGTTACACTTTTTGTGGAACACAAAAAGAGACATTTAAAAGAATGTTAATGCTACTCTTTCCTATGACATGAAAATGAATGCTGACCAGGGGCTTTACAACTCCAAAAAAAGAATGGAAAGAGCAAAGAAAGAGAAGCAAGAAAATGTTTTGGTTTGCAATGACATGAGAGTGAGAAAATGACAAACCATTTTGATTTTGGATTGAAGTTAACTATTTAATTGAACTGTAATGATTTCTTCTAGTCTATAATACAATGTTTCTCTGGTTAATTCAAATGTCTGGTTTTGATCCCATTTTCAGATCATCGACAGTGGTCGGCTCATGGTCTCCACAAAGTGCGGCCACCTTTTCTGCAGTCAGTGCATCCGTGACTCTCTCAACAGAGCTCACAGCTGCCCTACATGTAGAAAGAAACTCACACACAAACAGTATCACCCAATATATATCTAATGGTAAAAACTCGTCCGTGTGCATCTCACAGAGTTATGTAGTACGCTCTCATGAAACTACTTCACAGCTCCATATTTTCACTGGCTGTTTGATATTTTACACATCAATGCCGAGATGATATTAGGCATTATTTTGACTTGTGGGATTCTGTTGTAACTAAAAGGGCACTTAGTCCAGAATTGAGTATTTTTAAATTGTGAATATATATATATATATACACACACACACACTGTTTTGGGAATATATCCTGACATTGAGTAGTCTGGGTTTATGGTTTAAGGCTGCTATATTAATATTTTTGTTTTATTTTTGTCAGCTGTCCAGTTTGTAGTATTGAATACGGAATTAGGTTCCAGTTCAAATGAAAAAAAATAAATAAATGAATGACCAACTGTCACAAGTTAGGATCTTGTAATGTTAGTTTAGTCTTAAACAAAATAGCTTCCTGCTGTGATGGTCTCCATTCTTGTTTAGTGAAATTTGTAAGCCTGTAATGATAGTTTGCCAACTGGACAACTTTTAGGTCGCCCTCCCCCTGTATCTTCTCTCATTTGTTTGTATAGCCTTCGTACCAGCCTTGTTAGCTTTAACTGTCACTCACAGTTAACTTATTTTCATTCATTGTCTGTTTATTTGATAGGAATTCATATTCAGATTCTTATTTTGTCGTCAAGCATATTGTTGCATTCAAATTAGTTTTTGAGGGAACCGTAAATGCTGACTATGTAAATGTGCTTTCATCTCAGAAGACCTCTTCAACTGATCGTTTACTCAGTGGTCAGAGAAGGGAATGGTAAATACATCTTGACTGGTTAGCAGAGGGTGACTGGAGGACTAAAGCTAACAAGGCTTGTTTGCCAACTTGTATGTGTTAAGTGTTAATATTTGTATATACTTTAATGTATAAAGGACCTGTAAGTTAAGAGGCGTTAGTAAAGACCATAACATTTATTTCAATAAACATTTTGATCACTGATTGATTACTTTTATTTCATGGGATTTAAGATGTTTTGATAAGTACTAGATTTTTTAAAATGAAATGTGCAGAGACTTTATTCAAAACGACGGTTTTCATTCTGGGGAGCTAACAATATGTATTGTCTGTTTGCCAAACAATATATAGAAAATCTCAGATTTCAGAATGAAATACTGTTTTGTAACTTAAAATATTTTACAAATTTCAAACTGGTATAGATGTAAAAAAAAGTGATCCGTATTTAGGACCTTACTAATTACAATGTTTAAATTATAAGTTACAATGCAACTAGTTACTTCTGGTTAAGTAATTTCTACGTCATTTTACTGTTCTGTATACCAGTATTTTAGTTTTTTTTATATATATATATATTTATTATTTTTATTTTTTTCAATTCGATTTTCTTGTTTTCAGTTTTAATTTTAGTTTGTGATTTTTCTCATTTTCATTTTTCAATTTAGCTATTTCAGTTTAATATTGGTTTGTTTTCTGTCAACAGTCATAATTCATATATTTGAATTATAATTATATATATATAATATATATACATATAAAAATATAAAAGCCCTTTCACACCAAAAAGTGTAATGAATAAACCTCAGGCTGAAGTAAATTCAGGTCTGTACACTAGAACACAGGAGAAGAAGGTTCAACACTCTTCATCAATAAAAAAACAAAACAATGAAGCACAATTGTTAGTTTATCTAAAGTAATTTTTGCTGCTTAGTATGGTTGAACTGGATCATCAAAGGTCAGCAGCAAAGACATTAGTTAATAAAATGGGATTAGATACATTTGTGTTATTTAACATATTTAATTATTGCAGGTTTGCGTCATATTCTGAGTTTGCATTTCACTGTTTTAATTCATTTTGATGAATACTAAATCTGTTTTTTGTGAGTGGGATGAATTAATGCACATTCACATTTAGTCTAGAACTACAGTAACATCATGTTCACATAGCGCACACAACTCCTCTGCCGTCAAAAATTTAACTACGTCGTTCGTGCATATAAGGGTAAGGGTGTGGGATGCACATCGGTGATGTGGAGGGAGAATATACCTTTCGCTGGTCTCACTGTCATCCCGTAAGACTTCGTGCAAGGCTGTAAAGATGACCTCGTCTTCATTATTCTCTGCTTCATCATCATCAGCTTGAAACATTCTGAATGCCTTTACAAAGTTCGCGCCATTGTCCGTGACAGTGGCAGTTATCTTACCACAAAGAGCAAATGAGCTGTGAATTTGCTCTATCTCCGCTGCGATGGCATCGTACGTGTGTCTCCCACGAAATCGCCTGCAGGCGATTGCAGCTTTTTGGCGATGCAGACTAGCAGGGTCGATCCAGTGTACAGTAATGCCCAGAAAACATTTATTCTGAGCAGTCCATAGATCTGCAGTGGTGGAAACATATTCCAGGTCGGCAAAAGTTTTCTTTAGGTCTGTCTCCATTTCCATATATGCATTGTCCAAAAAGTTTGTAAAGGTTTTGCGATCGGGCAGCACGCCCCCCGTCCTTTTGCCTGTCACTGAGATTTTGCTTATGATATTACGAAATGTAGGCGCCTCCACAGTGGATAGTGGCTGCATCTCCTCGACAATAAAAGCAGCAACCAATTTGTTGAGTTCAGTCGAACTAATTGTTTTACCTGGTGAAGGTGAACTGAAATCAAGCTTTTGTTGTTTAGCTTGAGGCGGGGTGCAGGTATCATTCGGCTCTTTCTCGTCCATCTCTGTTGTGCTGTGCTTTGCATGCAGATGTTTTTTTAAATTTGAAGTGGTGTTTTTTGCAGTTGACAAGAGTTTTTCACCTACACATAATCTACACTTAACGACAATCCCCTTCTCCCTTTCTTCGACGAGTTCAAAATAATTAGAATACTTCCATCGCAGAAATGTAAAGCTCTGACCTGCCATCTCCGTTTCTGACTATGTCTGTTCCCGCGCACGCATTGAGTGCGTGATTCTACGTGATTACGTTCATTTTAATTAAGTAATTACATTTTTTTTAAAGCAAATTAATTAAACTGAAAAAAGTAACTCGCGTTACTTTTTTTAAAAAGTAACTCGAATATTCATGTGTAAATTTATAAAGTAATGCGTTACTTTACTAGTTACTTCAGAAAAGTAATATTATTACGTAACGCACGTTACTTGTAACGCGTTACCCCCAACACTAGCCACAGCCTTAGATGAAATCAACACAACATAAAAG
>NW_015664989.1:308488-320024 GCF_001515625.1 Sinocyclocheilus rhinocerous | reverse complement strand
TAATACGTCACCCCCAACTCTGTGTGTGTGTATATATATATATATATATATATATATATAATTTTAGTCGACAATGCCTTGGTCACGTCATCTTTTTTGTCAGTTTGAAAAACCACCACAAGATGGCAGCACGTGTTCATACATGTGAAGCAAGTTTTATGAAACGCCGGTTAGAGGGATTGTTTCTCCCCCAGCTGAGGGCAGTGATGAGCCCTGTTTGAGAGAGAGCTATATTTGTTCTGGACTTTTGCTACATAGATTTTGTACTCTTACTCAGTCCACAATAACTTAAACCCCATTTAAATGTGTGCAGAGTATATGCATAACTATACTGTATATGCTTTACAACGTTCTTATATATGTAAAAATCGTATAGGCTGCATCCTATATGTGTGTGTGTGTGTGTGTGTGTATGTATATATATATAAACACTAAATGAAAATGCATGGCATGTGTGCTTATTAGTATGCTCAGGATTTGCATAACGATACATTTGAAAACATCACTTTTCCAAAATTACCTATTACCATGTACATCATCATACTAAATAAGGACCTAACGTTAGATGTGAATCCAGCTGTCTCAACCTGTATTTACTGAGGGCTTCCCAAATTAAGACACTTTTAGTATTGTTTGCTGACTTTAGTTGATACTATCGCTTAGGCCACTCAAACTCTTGTGCTCACTAGTGTGATTAAATGTGTAATTATTTTTATAGGTCTTTTGGAATGTCAGACCGTTGTTGCCAATGGCATTTGTCCAGGTCAGTTATCAGTGAATGGTACTACTGGATTTAGTACGTGGAAAAACAATGATTTTTACAACTGGAATTGAGATTTTACTTATTCACTGTTTTTATTTGATAAAGAATAGTCTGTTAGACTATTAGTAATAATTTGAAATAATAACACGTTTTCTATATTATTATTATTAGTAGTATTATTATTGTGAAAGAGTTAAAAAGCAAGAGTGAATAGGCTCGCTGTGATTGGTCTAAAGTTGGCCGTAGGGCTGGACTGTAATCCTGAGTGTGTGTGTGTGTGTGTCTGGACGGCGAAATATTTAGCTAACGGTATTTAAAACACCGTTTTGGTACAAATGTAGGTGCTGTAAATAATTTGGCGGTTGTGTTTTGTTTTCTGGAGTGTCTGAGAGGAGATAAATCGAATGGCGTTTGACCTGCTTGGGCGATAAGTGCGCGGTGACTGTCATCTACAGAAGTTTACGGCGAGCGATCAGCGCGTGTATTAAAAAGTGTCGCGCGAAAATACATGACTTAAGAGCGTTCAGGAATACAGTTGTGCGTGATAATTAAACGGGTTGGATCCAGTGTTGCCTGCATGAGGATTTCTGATGTAGCGCCCAGTTTTTATATAGACACGAATTGTCTGGAGTGTTTTAGGAGGATGTAAGCATGATATTTAATCTATCAGTCGCAAGGAACAGATTTATGAACGTTTTCAACTGTTGGTAAGTCTTGCATGTTTGACTTCGAATATTTTATTGCATGTTTCATGGTTCAAAAAGTACCTTTTACCCACTTTTTGTGCACATGTTCTTTTTACTGCACAAAATAAAATATCTCAATGTTGCAGGTTATGCTGTGTTGTGATTTAATTTGAGGCAATGCTTTTTTTTATATAAGACAACTTAGGTGGTGTTAGAAATGTTATTCAATTCTACACATTTACAAAAGTGCAGCAGAAGTTCATAAGTGTTTTGGCATAGCACTGGTGTTTCAGAATAATTCACCAATCCTTGTTCTCACTAACAGCTTTATTTATTTCATAGATTGAAGAACCAGAGAGCCTTAATAGGGACATCATGGAACTTTTTTGGATAGTTTTCTTCATTTTTGACATTATTTTCATGACGGACTGTGCTAGAGGTGAGTACAAATATATTTGCTCTTGTGAAATTTGTAAAAAAATAATAATAATAAAACTTTGGAAGAGGGTGGACTGCTGTTAAAATTCTTATGCTTTAATAATGTTTTGATATTTGAATAATCTTGATTAATACTACATAGTTTAAAAGTAATTGTGTCACTATATGTTGATTTTATGAGCATAATATAGTTGTGTTCTAGTTACTGTCACTAAATAGTCACATGCATGTCATGTGTGCTTGTCTGTATGCTCAAGATTTTCATTAAAACATTTAAGTAAATTTAAGCTCATTAGCTAACAAATCTGTCAGGTACCAAAGCTTTAGACTAATTCCCACTGTATGTTTAATGAATTCAGCAACATATTTGCTTTACTAAATTTTTTAAATACTCACGTTAAAACTCAAAAATTGGAAAGAATTGTTTATCTTGTTTGTGCAACATTCACAAAATTAAGCTGCTTTCATTTTAAAGTGTATCTGTCTTAATGTGACTTTATGTATCTTTATTGCATCATGCATTATGTTTGGTATTCGTTTGGTGTGGTGCATAGAAAAGTAATCATGGTCATAGTTCAGTTGTTATTAAAAAAGCTTGTTTAAGACTCTTTAATAAGATGTGATATTCAACAGGCTAAACTTGATTTAAAATGTATTATATTAATTGAAGGCCTAAAAAACCCCATCTAAATTTAGTCCGTCTCTTGCATCTGCCGAGTTGAAATTCAATCATCCTGGACCTTGAAGGATTCTCTTAACCTGTCTATTGAGTTCAGGTCCAGATTGAGAGCTTGAGACTTTCGGGTTCTGTCGCTGGCATTGTTTGCTGAAAGCAGTCCTCTCGCATTAGCCATTCTCTGGTCTTCCTTTTGGACTGAAACGAACCATCATTTCCATTCATAATGGGCTGAATGGGGGCCGGGGCCGCTGATGGGCAGATAGTACAGCTCACTGACTCCACTCCATCAGGGCTGCATGTGAAGTGTGATGGAGTCTCCCTTTTGCGTTAGCGTTCACCTCAGACTCAACAGCCTGTCAACGGAGCTGGCGGGCGAGAGAGAGAGAGGCCGAGCGACGTCTGTGCAGATTGCATCTGTGAGGGGCCCTGAACAATGTGGCATTCACAGTCACATAGCCCTGGCCTTCATAGAGACGCTTAGCCAAAAGTAAACAGAAATGCAGAAAGCGATGCGATTAGATTAGCCAATTATGTTTGTTTGCTGTGCAATAGCGAAGGTGTGCCTCCCAAGCCAGGGAGATTTGTGTTTGTAAGGAAGCGCAGACAATTTGCCGCCTTGATCGTATCTGAAACGTGAAGCTGCGGGTATGTTTGATACGTTGCGCTTGTTACAGACTTGTTTTGCACCTGACAAAATGTATTTTTGGCTATTGCTACAAATATACCCCAGCGACTTAAGATGGGCTTTGTGGTCCAGGGTCACAAATCGGATCTGTCCATTGAAGATTGCTCAAATGATAGTCCTGCAGCATTTCAGAATAGAATGATTTGACGAGACGCAATGAACTGGCAGTTTGAATGTTCAAAGATCTCAGTTCTCCCAAAATGTACCTCTGCTTTTATATCTAGGGTGAAGATGACCTCGGTATGCGGATGTGTGATTAGGCAAATTAAAATGGCACTGCTATATATTATACTCTGTTTCTGTACTTTATGACAATGTAACAGCTGCATCTGGAACAATATTTTAAAGTCAATATTGAAAACCCAATTGCAACCCATTTTCCCCATCCAGAATTATTTGTGGTGTTTAAAGGCGAGGGATTCGGGACGTCAGCCAAAAAGAAAGACATTTTACTGGCTTAAGTTATTGCATTCAGATAAAAAAGGAAGACACTTTTTTTTTCTCCTCCAGATTTTCTTTGGAATAATGTGCACTGATGGGCAGTACATGCAATAAAATTCATTAAAAAAGTAAATAAAGTCAGTTTTAATTTTAATGGTATCTGTAGCATTTTGCACTTTTATTTAAGATTACAACAGCACTCAAGTCATTTGGGAAAGATAGTTAGTGCAGGACCTGTGGAGTAAGGTTCCTTTGTCCTTGATGTGAGAGGAGTGCTTCACGTCAGATGACAAACATTTTCCGTTGTTAACGGAAGTGCAGTTTGTGCAGCGCTGCCAAAGAAATATTACACTTGTGCAACCTTTGCAATGTTTACGGGTCTAGGCATCTCAAAGTAGAAGGCTTAACATCCGATTCCATCCACTGTCCACTCGTTCCAGCTGGCGATTTTGAATGTTTGTAAATGCATTATGCATCCAATCCCATCTGAATCACTTTTGGCCCGTTCACCAGCCATGCCAGAAGCAGAGTTTAACAATCCCATGTGGCATTTCAACAATTTGTCCACGGGAAAAACCTTAAAGTGTGCCATTTATATGATGCAATGGCCTCATAGCTTGAATGGATATCATTGTGTGTAAGACACTGAGAGGCTGTAATTAAGACCCTCAAGCCTTGTTAGTTACAGTTTCCCATTTTTTTGTTTTCTCAGATGTAGTGTTGTCACGGTACCAAAATTTCAGTATTCGGTACCAATACCAGTGAAAATCCACGGTTCTCGGTACCAATTTCGGTACCAAAGCAAAACACAAAAACATGCTAATTGAACAACATTTTTATTAATAACGTTAAACAAAAATTAAATGTACAAAACCAATGCCATTCTTTATACTTATTTAAAAGTGTTTCAAGTTTTCCCACAAGTAATAAAAGTAAGAAAAAAGTAAACAAGTTTCACCCAAAAGTTTAGTCATAGTTCTGCTGCCACTGAAAAACATCTGTAAACTGTTGTCTGTTTTAGGGTTTGCTGGTGTGTTTCAGGATCTTCCTCAGTCTGCAGCTGTAAAAGGAAAATATAATATACTTAAGTAAAGCAATGGGCTGAGTCTGACCAAATACAACATTAGATCATTGACAACAGCTAAAATATAACTTTTCAGTAAATAACAAACCTCAGCTTTTATAAGAAATTTAGATAAGATTACATATATTAAGTGTATATCAAATAGATGGAAACTGTAGTATTAAAAACACTTTACAATAAGATTTTATTTGTTAGATAACATGACCTAACAATAAACAATAGTTATATGACAATTATTCTTCTTAGGGTTAATTTCAAAGTTCAATCTGTTAAAATTATTTAATGCACAATGAACAAACATGAATGATCAAGTGTTTGTATTAAATAACATTCACAAACATTAATGAATGTTTTAAAAATATATTGTTCACTCACTGTAAGATGTTACTAGATCTAACTATAGCTTTCTGATAGCGCATCAAGAACCGGGTTGACCGGGTACTCGGTACCACCGGTACTTAAAAAAACCTGGTACCGTAACGTTTTAATTTTTTTAGTACCGACTTGGTACCGAAATACCGGGTCTTTTGACAACACTACTCAGATGATATTGACATGAATTATGTCCTCTGACTGGAATAACCTCAGTATTCGCTCATAGGAAACAAAAATACATTTGTGTGTGGTTCTTTATCAGTAATTGCTGTTCACGTTTTTACTCAAGAATTGGGCTTGTGTGGGGGGTGTTTCCGGAGGAGAAGAGTTTAAAGGAGTCTTTTGGGAACATATAGGGTCTTGGAAGAGGGGGCTGAGCTCTGAGGATGGGCTGAAGTGTTTGTAGGCACGCGCTGATTTGTTTACACTGATGTAGACCACCCTTGCAGTATATGTCGATATACTCGTGGAGATGTGTGGATCCGAAATCTCAGTGGAGCAAACAGTCAGATGGTCTGCTTGCAAAGTAAACACCCTTATGAACTCCAATCTGATGGACATTAAATCTGCATCTCTGGGAAAAAAGCCCTGGAGTCGTAAACTTAACAGTGATTTTTCTCACCTCTCCCAACCCCCTTCACTTTTCTCTTCTTCTTCTTTTTTTTTTACCTTTTCCTTTTTCCACCTCATGGTTTATGACCAGAAGACATCCAGGAAATTAATTTACTGTGTTTAAGAAACACAGTGTTACACTTGGGAACTCCATTCATCCTACTTAAATGTGACAGTGGAAGGGTTGATTATTATGAGTTTTCATTTGTCCTCAAACTTCCTCTAATTGTGTAACATGGGTTATGTGTTGTTCATGGTCTAAACTAGGGATGTTCATTTTAACCGGTTAACCGTTAACCGACCGTGAAGAATTTTGACCGATTAATACAATCAGTTAAACGGTTTAAAAAGTCATTTTTTTTAGTAATTTATCGAAATATTTAAAAAGGTTTGCTTGGTTGCATGGTTGAAATACGCTATGCGTATTTAAAAAAAATCGTTTTTTTAGAGGAAAAAAAAACATAAGTCGCATCTAAGTCACATTTTATTATTTCATTCACAAATAGGCCCCGGCACAATCACTTGAATTTTTTCCTTCTAACAGTGGAAGAAACTACTCCTTTTAGTCCTAAAGATAATCGGAATTGTAAAAGGTTTGCCTTTATTTGTGTACATTCACAATAAAAACAAATCTTTGTGCTTTTGTAAAATAAGCCTAAAGAAAAATAGGATGCCGCTTTCTGCCGTCTGGTTTCCTTTCGCGCAGCACAAAAATGAACTGAAACTCTGTATACTAGCTACTTGTTACAGTTTTTCTTTCATTTTCTTAATTTATTATTTAAGTAAAAATATATTTCTCGTATAGGACTATTTATCGTTATATATATATATGCCTATAGCCTAGCTTTATTATGTTTTTCTCCGCTGGCAGAAGCGCTGCAGGTGTGATATGAAGACCATGTGAATCCTCATGTTCTGTTGTTTGCTGCTTTTTGCGCATGTAAAATGAATCCCCGGGAAACAAATGTTAGTATTTTTTTAACGGGTCACAGACACGTATCTTTTCTAATTTAATTAAATTCGAATTTAAAATAATCTTGTCGGTTATCGGTTAATAATCGGTTAACGAGCATCAGTTAGGAAAAATAACCGAAATGAACATCCCTAGTCTAAACCTTAGAAACACAGTCACTAGTACCAATTAGATGGTTGGATGCTTGGTTTACCATGAAGATAATCTGTGTGAGTAAAGAAGGCTGTAAATCTCATTTCCATTGAGGAAGACTCAAGTAATGGTTGTTAAGTGGGCCCAATAAAATACTTATTGTGAAGTCAAATGGTGTTTACATAGTGGCCATTTTTGTGTCACCTACTCCCATTTGCGATAGACTGTGAGGGACATTTTTCTGTAATGAGGCGGAAAATGGTTGGGGAACATAAATGGTCTCATTTGCTTTACCAAGATACAAACCTCAGTTTGTAAAAAATCAATAAAACCAAAAATCAAACGCCTTCAGATTTATTTGAAATAGGTGTTGGTCTTGCACAACTCTTTTCGGTTCATTATGAATTAATTCTTTATAAATTAAAGAGTATATTGATTAATGACTGTTTTGGTTAGTGTATTGCATAAAGTATTAGTTTAAATTTAAATGTATACACTTATTCAGCAAGGATGCATTAACTTGATCGAAAAGAGAGGAAAGATATTTTTAAAGTTACAAAAGACGTCTATTTTAAATAAATGCTGTTCTTTTGAACTTTCTATTTATCAAATAATGAATGTTAGTGTGTGTGCATTTGTATGGTTTTATCAATGAGACATAAGCAAATGCTAGATTTCAATTGTTTATTTTACACACTATTTACTTAAAAAAAAAAAATCACTGGAAATATTTTAAATGAAAATTGCCAATTGTCAGTACTGTAGATTTTGCATGCAAACACATTTCTGTTCACCTGAGATGGCTAGCAACTGATGCCAGTCATCTAAAAATGGTGAATCTAAAAATATTGATCTATGTCAGTCTGGCTAATGTGATTTTGATTAGGCCATAAAAAGAGACCAAAAGGTCTCTGATCATGGGATGTGTGGCATATGGTGTATCTTGCGGTGGCTAATAGAAGTTCACAGATCCAGCAGTGCAGGTTGGGGAGTTTCTTCTCTGGCCTTGGCAACTCACGGTGCCTGGATGCTGGTGTGGGATCTTGTTACTTGATGGGGGAGGTGCTCGTAATGATGGGAGTGTGAAAACAGAAAAAACAGCCCAATTTGAATTGGGGGTTGTACAAATATTTAGCTAAATGTGTGAATAGGAGCATGAGTCCACCAAACAGTTGTGCCCAGCAAGTTCAGTAAATTACTTTTCCTTTAAGGGACTTGTATTTATTTATTTATTATCCGAGTAAAGGCTTTTTTAAATTACCTTATTAAATGTATCCTTGTTGACTTTTACGTCAAATACTTGAATTTAACCAATTACTTCAATCAATCAGAATACTGTATAGACTGTTAAATAATTACATTTTATCAATATCAGAAGTCATCTTTACACTGCAAAGATGGGACAGAAGCTGCATCTGACATGGCATTTATGTTTATTTACACAGACTGTTTAATTAATCTCAAAGGTGGTATGTATTAACAACTCTTGAATTTAATGATTGAGTAATAATGATTATTAATGCTGATTGAACGTAAGTGAGCCACACACCGTGCTGTTTTCAGCAGTGACTAATCTAAATGCCTCTGATTGGGCATTGCATTCATAAGCTCAGCAGAAACTGTAAAAAGTGTAAAAAGAAATCTAATGCAATCAATGCAAGCAGATCTAAAAGTAATGCCATAATCAACACTTTTCATTCATTTTTTTATTTTACATTAATCGCGACTTCATAATAGACTTCAGTTGTGGAGTGGAATTTGTCATTTTTGAATTTTTATTCGTTATGGTTCCATTTTTCCCCCAAGCCCCTGTTAATTTCCAGCCACGGTGCCCAGTATGTTGGCTGTCCCAGACTGGAATTGGAAAGCCGATTACAGATGTCACACATATGCCAGCTCTTAAATTCCCATTA
This sequence comes from Sinocyclocheilus rhinocerous, assembly GCF_001515625.1. Taxonomy (NCBI): domain Eukaryota; kingdom Metazoa; phylum Chordata; class Actinopteri; order Cypriniformes; family Cyprinidae; genus Sinocyclocheilus; species Sinocyclocheilus rhinocerous. The sequence continues at coordinate 311,243 of NW_015664989.1, read as the reverse complement.
CAATAGCAAATTTACAAATGCTGTGTCCCAAAGCAATAAATCTTAGTCAAATGGGAAGTTTGTTAAACAGTCCGCTGATAGCTGCTGGGAAGCAGTCCTACACGTTTCACACGCTCATCCGCACTTCCTGGTCATAGCATAGGCTGAATAGCTCATTGTTGTGGGCCTGTGGTCTGTGTTTGGCCAGTGCTCAGCAGAAAAGGTCAAAGGTCAGTATAGAGGACCAGGTTGGGTCGCATGCCTGACCCCCACACCAGAGGTCTTACAATAACATTTCTCCTGTTTTGTCTGCCTGTGCGTCACTTCTCCAAACGCTTCCCGTTTTGCGATTCGGACTTGTTGGCTCGGCGCTCTTCTGCGCTGTCTGGGACGGTCTCCCGTCCCCATATCCCCAGCTGTTCTTTTGGTTGCATTACAAATGAGATGTTGAAAAGCAATCCTCAGACTGGAGACAGCTCCCCTTGTTTTCTTTGGGATTTGGCATGTCAGTTTGTGTTGGGGCCTGTGCTTCACCAGCAGCTGTGTATATGTCATATGTCAGAAAGGGCTCTGATGCTCCCCGTGCAGCAGAAGTCCACGCCAGCCTCCAACAAAAAAAAGCAATGCACGTGATTGATGGAAGGCATCTCTTGCAGTCACGCCGTCCCCTGGCACGCAAACGCGTCAGCTTCCCGAAAACAGTTTTTTTGTTTGTTTAGGTAAGGTAGGGCACTTAACCATACTGCCTCTGTTGTGTTTGACCTGCCCTAGATATCAGCCACGTCAAGAAATCTGCCGTCACTGCCTGCCACATACCGCTGTGCAGTCCTGAGGTGCAAACGCTTGGACATGTGTCAAAGATGCCGGCGTCTCCCAACTTTTAAAGTTGTTTTGTGCGGAATTGCATGACATGTTGCTTTATGAGCGTCTAAGGTGCTGATTTTTTTACCCTTTTTGCATACTTCAAAGTGTCCGTCAACAATCGTAAATGTATTTGTGTTCTTTCTTTTAAATTATAAGGTTAGTTCACCCCAAAATGAAAACTCTGTCATTAATTATTCACTCTCATGTCGTTCAAAACCCGTAAGACCTTCGTTCATCTTCGGAACACAAATTAAGATATTTTTGATGGAATCTAAGAGCTCTCTGACCCTCCATAGACAGCAATGCAACTGAAATGTTCCCAGACAGAAACGTAGTAAGGACATCGGTAAAACAGTCCATGTGATATCAGTGACTCAACTTCAATTTTGCGAAACTACGAGAATACTTTTTGTGCACAAAGAAAACAAAAAGAACAATTTATTTAACAATTCTTCTCCCCCGAGTTACGTCTTCTGCAATTTTGGAGAGTACCCAAGAACGTAATCGGCGTTGTTTACGTTCGGAGGAGAAAGCGCGCGCATGAACATAATCGGCGTAATCAGCATTGTTTACACTTAGGGTAAAGCGTGCGTATGCGTTGTGATACTCTCCAAAATGGCAGAAGACAGTAACTCGGGGGAGAAGAATTGTTGAATAAAGTCGTCATTTTTGTTTTCTTTGCGCACAAAACGTATTCTCGTAGCTTCGCAAAATTGAAGTTGAGCCACTGATGTCACATGGACTGTTTTACCGATGTCCTTGCTACGTTTCTGTCCGGGAACATTTCAGTTGCGTTGCTGTCTATGGAGGGTCAGAGAGCTCTCAGATTCCATCAAAAATATCTTAATTTGTGTTCCGAAGATGAACGAAGGCCTTACAGGTTTGGAACGACATGAGGGTGAGTAATTAATGACAGAATTTTCATTTTGGGGTGAACTAACCCTTTAAAAACGACTGATAAGAACAAGGTATAAGTATGGGTGCCCAGACAGACAAAGACTCAGATGCGGTGACTGTCATCTCAGCTTTGTTGCTTTGTACAATAAAGTCTTATTTCGACATCTGGAACTCTGCTTCTCAAGCGTCATTGACTTCATTGAGAAGACCATTGCTTGCGCCACGACACATACAAATAATTGATTTAGGCCTTTTTTCAACACTTTCAGTACTGTATAAAATGCAAATATTTGCAAATACACAATTACAATAATTGTTTTTCCAAGTAAATGTGCTACATTAGCTGCAAAGCACTGCAACATGAGCACAAATGTACAGTTAAAGAGCTTATAAAAACTTTTAAAAACACGTTTTTGGACAAAACAAGTCAACATAATCAGAAGCATGTCATGTCTAGGTAGGCAGCTCACTAGGTTTGGAACAGAGCTAATGATTAGCAAAACCAGAGATAGGGAACAGCTGTGTAATTTGGCCCGTCAGTGTCTGGGCAGCATTACAAGATGACAGGCGGCTTTGTTTTTGAAGCTGGAGCTTTGCCCTCACATTTTGAGTTTATGTGAATGAAGAACAAGAAGACAGAGGCAAAACTGAAAGTCTTCATTCGTTATATAAGTTTGTCTGAGACTCCTCCCGGGGTCCTACCTCAAGTCTGGACTTCCACAAGCCCTCGTCAACCTCATGGGAGTCAGAAGAGGGCACTTCTAGAAATTTAGGTGGGACTTGTAGCTCATTCTCAACAAGCAATGAAGGTCTGTGAAGTTCTTCAGGTTCTTCATCTACGTTGCTTCCAGAATCTAGTGGATACTTTTCTTTGCTTCCACTATCAGGTTCCTCAATGTCATCCGCTGGGTTCTCTGGCTCCTGGGCCTCATCTGTTAGGTCTTCTGGGATGATTTGAGGGTTGTGTTGGTCACTGGGAAGCTCTGCATCGCTGACCTCAACACTAACCGTGCGG
>NW_015664989.1:292623-308425 GCF_001515625.1 Sinocyclocheilus rhinocerous | reverse complement strand
TGAAGTTGAGCCACTGATGTCACATGGACTGTTTTACCGATGTCCTTGCTACGTTTCTGTCCGGGAACATTTCAGTTGCGTTGCTGTCTATGGAGGGTCAGAGAGCTCTCAGATTCCATCAAAAATATCTTAATTTGTGTTCTGAAGATGAACGAAGGTCTTACGGGTTTGGAATGACATGAGGGTGAGTAATTAATGACATAATTTTAATTTTGGGGTGAACTAACCCTTTAATGCTTTCAAAACCTAATGCAGTGACATTTATACATTTTGTAAGTGTGTTGTAGATGTCCAAAAACTTTTTGGATCTGTTGTATTTGGATGTTCTACTTTCATGACTCCGGAGGTTTGCAGTCCAGTTTTTTTTTTCTCCTTGCCCCTTGCAATTTGTTTTCAAGGTAATTAGGAATGTAACCCTCTGACCCTCATAATACCAAGCTACCCCTTTGTCTCTTGAACATCACGACATGCCTCCCCTGCTGGCATACCCTGTTCAAGGTGAAAGGTTTTCCGTGCCTAAACAACAGCCGCAGAGTTGATTGACATTAAGTGACTGGTGAAATGCACAAATATTTCCTCACCATGGTGAGACAGAACATGTGACATTTGTTCTGCCCAATTTTATTTTATTTCATTTTCACTTTTTTATTTGTGAATAGTTTCATTTTCTTTTTTCTGTAACTATTTTTTATTTTCTTTTTTAGAATACAAGCATCTTGTTTATAAGCTGTCAACATTTAATGTAGCTAAATAAATATACTTAGTTATGTTTAAAATATATATGCTAACAATTTTTTTTTTAAATCTCTTAAGGAATTCTTGGAGAAACATCTAAGACAAAGTTGCTACTTGAGTGTTATTTCTATTTTTTCTTTATTAATTAATTAATATGTTTCATTTATTAATTGTTATTTTATGGCATGGCGTGGTCCCAGCTGAATCATTTGCAGTGTGTGTGTGTGTGTGTGTGTGTGTGTGTGTGTGTACCTGTTTTAGTAGAAAAACCATTACGCCTATGGAGAGTCCCCAGGATAGGATAGCAAACCAGACGTGTGTGTGTGTATGTGTGTGTGTGTGTGTGTGTGCGCGTGTGTGCGTGTGTGTGTTATTTAGAGTGAAAAGCATAGCCAGCTGTTAGGTTGAAATCCACACAGCAGTTGGAATGTGTGAAGTGTGTGAGAGTTGTGGGAGTGGTTTCAGTGCTTGTGCATTGCACTGGTCAAATCTGCATTTGTCAAAGAGCTTTTCAGAACAGCTTACCAATTCATAGCATTAAATATTTCAAATGCATTTAAAATACTGGTCAATACGGAAGGGGAAAAACAGCCAGTAGTGTCAACTCAGTGTATTGTTTAGAGAGGTTTTGCTTGCACCTGTGGAAGTCTTCATCTGCTGCTGGCTGTTATATGTCTCTCAGCCACTCCAAGGATCAGGCCTGATACAATTACCTATATGGGGATATAAGGGGCACTTTTGTAACAGGTGTGGGTGTCATTTTTCCAGCCTCAAATCCATTGTATTTTGGAGGTCCAGATAAACTCTGCTTCATGCTTTGTTGCTTTAGGATGTTACATGGCATGTCCTGTTGAAGGAATAATTCACACAAAAATGTTATATTTGTTGTTCAAGAAACAAAAAGCATTCCTTTAAGGTCATATCTTTTCAGTGAATTGGCTGACCCGGTTTACAAAGCCTGAATTTTGGATTTGTCCACTGAGGTTCTCGAGATCAGCTCACTGACTCACTAGATTATTGATTGACTTCATTTGAACTTTATATAGTACATAAGTTGATACTATCATGGTGTTTTGCATCCTTTTTGCAGCTTGAAAGTTTCAGTCTTCATTGTAATTGCTTGAAAAAGAGCAACCGGCACATTATTCAAAATTTCCCCTTTTTTGTTTCACGGAAGAAATGAACCTCGCCGGTTTAGTAAATGATTACAGCACTTTCATTTTGAGGGAACTCTCCCTTTAAGACTCTTTTAACAGACATAGTATGTGTTTCAGACGCTAGAGCTGTGTTCCATATAGAGGCCCTGTTTCTAAAAATATTTGGCAGGATAGCTGATTCACAGCCGGCTCCCATGGGCCTGATCATTTTATTTTGAGTTGGAGCGGAAACAGAGACTAAGGTTGTTCATGGGACGGAACCGCTAGTGAAAGACCCTCACGTGACGGCGGTGGAAAGGAAAATGACCGCGAGGCAGATGACAGATCAGCGGCCCGCGAGGGCAAAATTCGATGTCCACTGACAGGTACAAGTGCCATGACGACGGATTCATTTGAGACAATATTGCAGGATTGCCGGCCACGTGAGGTTCCCCTTCAGTCAATGGACACTTTGTCGGATCTGGCCTTGCTTTTCGGGTCAGGGTATTCTTCTCCTGTGGCGCCACAATGAATACAGGGCTAAAGCGCTTTACAAGGACAGGCTGATGGGGGATGGGGGAGATTGGAACGGGAAACTACAGAAGTGCTACGTTTGTAATTTTATACAGGTACTTCACGTGGACCCCATTATGCAAATAGCACGCCATAAACCTTGGAACAAAGAACAACGCCTGAATTTCTCTCCTTTTTTTTTTTTTTTTTAATCTGAAAATGATACAAAGGCCCTCTATGAAGAGATTTTATAGTGCACATTAAGAACACATGTAGCACATGGCCTGAGCATCGACCCAGCACTGGTTCACTCCCAGCTGCCGTTGTTTGAGTGTAAGAGCTTTGAGAGGAATGTCCTACAACCCCCTTCCTCTTGTGCATCTCACTACCTCTCCAAACAAATGGAGGGCTGTGCTCGCGGAACACTCAGTCTACATTAGATCTCTGTGCTGGATGCCATTCTTTTTTTCTTTTTCACGGGTCAGCTTTACACGAGGTGTCTTGTGTGCCTTCTTGCCCTGGTCAGGTGCCCACAGAGCATGTAGATGAAATGCTTTCTGATGGAGACGTGCACAGAACAAATTAAGTTAGTCATGGCTGAGACACGGTGTGGAATGTGCGAGGCAGGAGCGGGGCACGGTCAGACTCCGGCAGAGGGCAGGAATACCGGTCTTTCATTGGAAGGAGAAGATACTGATAGTGGAAGTTGGGGTTTGATTTTGGAGGGATTTGGGTCTTCAGTATTATTATTTTTTTCTTTATGTAACCATTTTCTTAACATTTTGGTATACAGAGATATGGATATAGTATATCTTAAAGGGGTCATATGATGCTTAGAACGAGCCGTTTTAGGGGGGCGTGGCAGAGTCTTAACTTTGATAAAGAATATCTCTTTGGTTTTGAGACTTTAGTCTTTGCAACTTCAGGGATCTTGTCTATGCACAATCAGCTTGTAACACTCCAAAGAGAAAGGGAAACTTGAAATCGCATCATATGACCCCTTTAATACACACACATTTTTATGGAAATGTGATTTTAAAGTAAAGCAATGGTCCTTATGACTATTTCCAAATAATGGTTGACCTTTCATAAATGTAATATATTTGTACATAATTTTTACACTTTTAATATACAATTTACACTACCGCTTAAAAATGTGAACTTTTCAAGTGTTTTAAAATAAGTATCTTAAGCTCAACTGGGCTGCATTTATTTGATCCAAAAATACAGTAAAAAACAGTAATATTGTGAAATATTGCCATTTAAAATAATGGTTTTCTAGTTGAATATATTTTAAATGCAATCAATTGCTTTGACAAACCTGAATAGTCATCAGCCATTACTACAGATAAATACTGTTACTCCGTGTTGCCGTTTCTCTTTTCAGAGGGCTAAAAATAATGCTTTCCTGACCCTGTCTTTTGTGACTTGTGTGGGAGCCGTTGCATTAATCACAGCCGTCTTTGAGCCAAAGGGAGAAGAATTGGAAGGCAAACCAAGCACTGCTTGTGAAAGTTCAGGGCCTTTGTTTTCTTCCACACAACTATTTCCAAATAATGGTTGACCTTTCATAAATGTAATATATTTGTACATAATTTTTACACTTTTAATATACAATTTACACTACCGCTTAAAAATGTGAACTTTTCAAGTGTTTTAAAATAAGTATCTTAAGCTCAACTGGGCTGCATTTATTTGATCCAAAAATACAGTAAAAAACAGTAATATTGTGAAATATTGCCATTTAAAATAATGGTTTTCTAGTTGAATATATTTTAAATGCAATCAATTGCTTTGACAAACCTGAATAGTCATCAGCCATTACTACAGACTTCAGTGTCACATGATCCTTCAGAAATCAGTCTAATATGTTGATTTGTTGCTCAGGAATCATTTCTTATTATTATTATGTTGTGTTATGTTGAAAACAGTTGTACTGATTAATATTTTTGCAGAAACATTTTTTTTTTTACAGATTGAATTTCTGATGAATAGAAAGCTCAAATGGACATAAATATAAATCTTGTAACATTATACATGTTTTTCACTTTTGATCAATTTAATATATCCTTGCTAAATAAAAGTATTCATTTCTTGCAACAAAAAAAAAAATCTTACTGACCCTGTACTTTTGAAAATTAGTGTAAATACATGTTATCAATGTACTTGCAGTCTTCGATATAAGGCTATGGGATTGATTGATTGATTGATTGAACCCTGAGCAAGTGTGAGCAATAATAATAATGATGCACCACTAATAATAATAATAAAGTTTTTTATTTTATTTTATGTGTACTCCTTTAAACTTTTGTTCCACGATATCTTCGTATCAAAACATTTCAAACTCTGCTTTATCCCATGGGTATTACCACAATATGGATTAGGCCTCTCTTTATAAATCGCCCTTGACCTGCATCTGATGTTGTAGTGCAAACATGGGGCTCCTAGTTAACGAATAATATAAAGTTAATCACAAAAGTGAGCTATTGCAGGTGCTGACCGCCTATCTGAAGTGGGGTTAGTGCTCTGAGTACAGATAAGACACAGAAGTGTGATCGGCCAGGCTCGTCTCAGTTTTTATCAGGCAGCTGGAGGCCGCCAACGTTAAATATTAGCCATTGAGATATCAGGCACTCATCCCTGCAGCACACACTGTTAATAGTTTTCCCTTGCAGTACAGTTTTGATATCAAGCTGGTCTTGTGCTTTTTCCCACTTCCTTCGTTTTTTCACCGCTTTCCCTAATCTGTACCTCGACCTGTACTGCAACCTCAAGCCACAGTTTAAACCGAAGCAATTTCATATCAGCGCTACTAAGTAATTCATCATCTGGTGCTTTGAAATCAGATTTGATCCCAGTGGATTGCCAGCCTGATATCATGAAGTTTTGAACATCTCCTAACATTTGTGAAAGCCACCAGGCTTGTGTGAAGACGCAAATTGCAGATGCCTTGAGCGGCGTGTAGTCTGGTGTGTGATGAGCGACCATTTATAGCTTTGTTTTTATTCTTTGTCATCTGAGGGGAGGGAAGGAGCGGATATCTTATATACTCATGCCCTGCATTCCGGGCCTCTGTGAGCTGTTTGTCTGAGCGGTAAAATGGAATTAGCCCGCTCTGCCCTGCCAAAGAGCACACACTAGGATGTGTGACTGACTTGGCGTGTTTGCCTAGCGCAGAGTTTCCCAAACGAGGGTTCATGAGGGAACTGCAGGGCGTTCATGAGCTGATGAAAAGCTAATAATTAGTTCATTCAAATGTCAAGTCAAGTCACCTTTATTTATATAGCAATTCAGATTGTGTCAAAGCAACTTTACAGCATTAAATAGGAATATAGTGTGTCAATAATGCAAAGTGACAATAGTAAACACTCAATGTTCAGTTAAAGGCAGTTCATAATTGAATTCACTGATGTCAGCTCAGTTCAGTTTAAATAGTAAAATGTAACACTAAAATAAAGAAATGGGGCTACACAATTAATAAAAACAAATTTAAATAGCAAAATGAAATCTGATGAAATTGCAATTATCAAATCAAAGCCTTCGATTTCATTAGCGAAGTATAGTCCATTGCACTGTGTGCAGCACTGTGTTCATTTACACGCGTGCAGCTGATAATAGTGTGTTTTCAGAGTGGCTCGATTCACAGCAGTTTATATTTTAGTATCTAGTAAAGATTATTTATAAAGTATATTTTAGTATTTATTCAAGTTTTAGTAATTTTGTTTGTTATTGTCTTTTAAATCTGACTAGATAGTATTTATGAATTTTTATTTATTAGTTTTAGTTTTAGTTATTTTAGTATGTCAATGAAACAAAAATGAGACTAAACAAATGCTGAAATAAAATAATTGTTTTATATTTTATTAAATTCCAGTTAATATTTATTTTATTTAAAATAATTAAATGTTTTTTTTAATTATTATTATTGTTTATTTACTGTATTTATTGTATTTATTTATTTATTTATATCTTAGTTTTAGTTAATGATAATAACCCTGGTTCACAGTAAATGCTGCAAAGCTCCACAAGCTCCATCTCTGCAAATGCTGTGAGTTTAACACGCATATGGGAATGCAATGTGTGCTAGGTTCATTCGCAAAATTTTTAGGAACATTTTTAGGACATAATTTTACAGCATTTTACCAATATAACAATTTTTTTTGGGTGGGGCAACATTTCTGTCCTGAGGTGTATGGTGTAAAAATATCATTTATAAATGTAAATAAATAATTTATAAATAATAAATATGGACCGTATAAATAATAATTAAAATAAAATAATTTTAATACGAACAAAACCCGGACTAAAAAATATTAGATATTTTATCGGTTTACTTGCACATCATGTGTCCATTAACAGGCATCACTGAATTGTAAACGTGTCATGAAATTTTTTGAAATATTCATATCAAATCTTAAATGGTTCAGCTGGCAAAAATGTTTTGGAACATAGCATATGGTTGTGCTTCTTTTGCCGCATGCTTCCCGAACACGTCGTCCTCGTCCATATGTCTGTTTGTCTGCTCAAACTTTGGTCCCCCTCTGTGTCCCCATCGTTGAGTCCACACAGCTAACGCGGCACCCTGTAGAGGTCATTTTTATCTCCCCCTGTGAAACATAAAGCCCCCACAGCAGCCACGTGTAATTAAAGTGGTGGCCTTTAACACAGTTTTTCACCAGCACACAATAAGAAGCATGCTTTACCTCCGGCTTCCCGGCCGAGGTCGCAGCCCAGGGAATACTCTGCTCCCTCTGTATTTTTTCAGGCTCCCCTTTCACGTCCAATACATCTGGATAATTGTCATCCAGGCCCAAGTTTCTTCTATTGAGCTCTCATAAAAGTCTTTATAACCAGTGGAAGTATGTCGTCCTTTAAAAACTCCTGGCTCGTTAGCCTGCGAAAACAACGCCTTCTGAACATGTCCTTTTCATAGCTTTTCAGCACTCTGATTTCCAGACTTTACTGCAACATTTCGTTCCTCAATTCGTTTACACCGAGAAGACAGGTGCTGTTTAAAACGAACATGATCTGGGTTAATTTGGAGGGACAGACCATGCTTTGTTTCCAGTGAACCTGTGGCCGTTATATAAGGTGAGATGGAGGTTTACGCTCCTCAGAACTGACAGTTTTAAACGTTTCTGGAGTAAGTCGCATTGAGGTCTGGTTCTTTGACCAGCATTATTCATTTCCCTTCAAAGACTCTTTCTACTTTGACAATTATATATCGCCCCAGTCTTTACATGGCAAAACAAAAAAAAATGGTCTTAACACTTTTTGTCCTGTTGCACGGTAAAAAACATATCTAAACAATATCCATTTGCTCTTATTACGTTACAATCATGTTTTAGGAAAATATATCTTGAATTAATTTTATTGATCTTGCCTCATTGACAGTTTTTGTAAGCAATTTTATAATATATTTGGCAATTTGGTATGAAAATTTGGCAATTTGGTACTTCATATCTTACAACATCTTACACATTTGTTTTTCTGAAGTATATTTTTCTTGTTTAAACAATGTTTAGATGGAAAACAAGGCAAAAACTGATTCAGAAAACTGGTTTAAAAATAGTTAAGAAAGTTAAGAAAATATTTTTTTTTCTTAAGATAATTCTTACTCAAAATAATTTCTTAAGATAACATCAGATTTAAAAAATCTGCTATTATACACTTTAATATAAATATGTTGGGATTGTTTTAAGAAGGAATAAGGATCTTGTGTTGTGTTCCTTTAATGCCAGAACAGAGAAGGGAACTTAAAGACTTTAAAGAATCTGCTGACTGGTCGACATGGCAACATTATCCGCTCAGCACCCAACACCCTACTGGCTTTCTGGTCCTGAGATTCCCAGAAAAGTGTGTCTCCGTTGGGGCCGTGGCAAGAGCAGTGGCAGAACGGGAGAGCCAGCCAAACCTCTCTTTTCCCACCGCTCCAGGCCTTCATTAGATAAACCACTCACTCAATCACTGCTCTAGTTTGCGGGATCCTGTGCCATTCACAACATGTTTTTCCCCTCTTCTGGAAGCCGAATACATGATGGAGCTGTTTTGTACTGTATCTGTTTTTCGATTGATTGCATGTAATTATATTGACAAAAGGCCTGTGTAACCATTCATTGCATAACTATTTATTTGAAACTTCCAAGTCAAGTCAAGTCACCTTTATTTATATAGTGCTTTTAACAATACAGATTGTTTCAAAGCAACTGTACAGCATTAACTAGGAAAATTGTGTCAATAATGCAAAATGATAATAGTAAATACTCAATTTTCAGTTAAAGGCAGTTCATCATTGAATTCAGTGATGTGATCATCTAGCTCAGTTCAGTTTAAATAGTATCTGTGCAATCAAGTCGACGATATCGCTGGATATTAAGTGTCCCCAACTAAGCAAGCCAGAAGCGACAGTGGCAAGGAACCAAAACTCCATCGGTGACAGAATGGAGACAAAAACCTTGGAAGAAACCAGGCTCAGTCGGGGGCCAGTTCTCCTCTGGCCAGACGAAACCAGCAATTCAAATCCAGGCTGCAGCAAAGTCACATTGTGCAGAGGAATCAACTGGTTCCTGTGGTCTTAGCCACTTAGACATATATAGTTATTTCATTTTTTGACTTTCATGTGCAATGTAAAAACAACTTTTCCAGTAGAGACTTTTCCATTTGAAACTTTAAACCAAATTTAAACTTACACTCTAAGGAAAAAAAATTATGTAGGAAAATGCATAGATAATGTAATTTGTACTGACGTTTTCATCAGCCCTAAGACACAACACAATGCAATGCGTAATTTAAAATATGAGTGTTCTTGGCATTACTAGTGGCATGTTGTACTGCTTGTGGTACAGCCTTTTTTTTTTCTTTTTTTTTTTTATTCATTGCAAAACTCCATTGTGTAAAGGTGGGTGGTTGCCAAGTTGTTGCCATATGGTTGCTAAGGTGTTATAATATTCTGGTTTAGTGTAAATCTATGTTTTACTTTATTGGTACTTGCGATTAACAGAATACTTTGCAGAGTTCTTGAAGGTCGTGTGCATGTCTGATGTAAATACGAGCAGCCCACTGCCTTAGGGCAGCGTTAACTGTCATGCTTTTGCAATTGGTAGCAATTGACCTATTGACAGAAGGGGAAATGCCTGCTCTTTACCTGTCTGAATAGAGTACGGTCTGTGGAAGTAGAATATTGCCATCACTTTCACTTGTCGCCCCAGGCAATGACAGAAATACAAAGACAGCAGCATAGAAATATTACCGTTATATCTGAGATATACAGTCTTTCTTACGCTACATATTCACAACGCTTGCATTCCTTCGTTATTTGTCAGACGTGGTTAGGGTTTGATCTAAACCCCTACATTTTTAACTTCTGCACTTAATTCGGCCTAAACCACTTAGCGTATTAACTCCCTTCAGGCTGAGTTTTGTAGATACATTTTAGCCTTTACTGGTGCTCTTTTTTTATAGGGGGGTAATTTTATCAATTAATAATTCTGTGGAGAATTTGCATTGTGAATGATGATTAGTCTGGTCTTCCTTGCATGTATTTATATTTCCTTAAATGTATTTATATTTTCACTTCCAACACTGGTATTTGGGGAAATGCAAATGAAGTCACACATAATCTTTTGCATGCTATATTCCTTGTATTTATATAAACTGCAAATGAAGGATCATAGTTATGCAAGAAAATCAGAGTAGAGTTTTGATTTTGGTCATGCCTTAAAATTCCTGATTTGTTGCGGATTTAGTATCGCATAAATGTGGTCTTAGAAGAATACTGATGCCTTTCTTTCTTTGGTGTTTGTGTGTAACTTTGCTTAGCAGTGTAAATAGATTACCATTGATTGATTATAGTCATTGAGTTGCTGAATTCTGTTTTCGTTTTAAAACTGAACCTCGTAATAAGACGCCGATGCCCTAAAGTCAAAAAGACCTTGAATGTAGGTTTGTTTTCCAAAAGAAACAGAAAAGATGAAAAGATTCCAAAAACATGTTGCAATTAGAGTTTTTGTTGTAACTTTCCAAACACTAGTTAGATTATAGGGTAGTTTGCATTCTGTTGCATTTTATATCCTTATGAGTCATAAACCTTCATAACAAACAATAGTCTCACTAATTAAAGAAATACAATATGTGTATATATAATAAATATAATTATATATGTGTATATATAAGAGAAATATATACAACAATATATTTAAATAGGTGTTTTTGTGGTTAATTGAACATTTTTTTGTAACTACTAAATGTTTGACCGTAGTTTTGAACGTTGAACGTCATCACAGTGGTCTTTTTCCTTGTGTAGCTGTTGGCTCTGAAAACCTCATGGTGGCAACATGTGATATCCCACAATCCCCCTCATTGCAGCTTTCCCCGAGGGAGACCCGTACTCAATCCGGCAAATGTTTTAGGAGGTTTTTCATTTCATTTCACTTTTTTCCATCCTTGGCCTGCTTTAGTAAACAGAATCTGGAGCTCACTGAACAGAGCGATCAGATGTTAATTGCCGGTCAAACTTCCTGGACCCGAAAATGTTCAAATCCTTTATAAACAATCAAAAAACAATTATTATGAGAAATGGTGAGGTTGTGTTCATGTCTGTTCTAGTTGTTAAGGGTCTGTAAATGCAAGTGAAGTCACTTGATTCCATCTCGATAGTATGCATACAAGGCCAACGGCAGCTGTTAGAGACCATACCATACATCATAACTGGAGTATGTTTACATTCCATGTTCTACATTTTCAGCCAGCCATGATCCATCCTTCAAGATGGTGTAAATCCACTGTAATTACTCCTATTTTAACACATTCAAACTCATAACATACTTTATATATAAATTGATGTTCATTTATGTCATTGTGTTTAGAGATTGGCAGTCACAGAGTATGTTATGTTCATTAAATATTTAGAAAGGTAAAATATTTTAGCTTGTCTTTAAGCAAAATTTAAATGAAAATTGTCATCATCTACACACCCTCACATCATCTCAAACCCATAAGTTTTGTTTTGACTTTTGTTTGGAAATGAAGATATTTTTCATATGTATATATGTATATTTAATATTTTTGTACCATAGTTGATGTAATCTATATATGTGTGTTGATCAATATTTATTTTAAGCATCATATTAAGTCATAGGCGTAATTTACGGGTGGGACATGTCCCCACCACTTTTTGCCAGAGTCAATATTGTCCCCACCACTTTTTTGAACATCTCGCGGCTCAGACGTACCTAATGCAGATAAAACATTCGTTTCTGTTAATAAGATGCGATCTGGCGCTGGAATCTGTTGTTTTTGAAATCATGCTGAATGTTCGTTGTGATGTTATTAGTGACGGAACCACTGATCTATAATAGAGAACATTATATATAGGCCTAGATCAGACGGAACGTTCTCTTGCGGCTCGTGCACACACTCGTCTTCACACAGAAGTGCTTCTGCCCATCGCTTAATGACGTTGCGGAGATGATCTATTCATTCTGGTTAAATCACAAAACAAAACACACACAAACGTGTCCCTCCTCTTGATATACGATCACTGGTGAACATCTTTGAATAAGGGGGAAAAAAATATGCGAGGGCGGATTAGAACCCAAAACCTCTAAGACTCATGAGTCCATGACGAAAATTCTACCACTTGACTGTTTGGGAATTAATGCGTAGCTCTGTATTTATTCACTGAAATGAATTATCTCAGGGCTAACAATACATATTATTATAGTACATGTAAGAATAAAGCTATCACGTTAAAAATTAGCTCTATGTCAATACATTAACCCCCACACACACACACCCGCTCCTGTCCCACCCACGTTTTAAAACAAAGTTACGCCACTGTATAAAGTGATTGTGTCTCTTTAGAAGAGTTTCATGTTCTCAGTTCATATTTATTACTTTTACAATGTCTTTATGAACTTGATTATGTAGAGCTTTATTGTAAGGACCGTAATCGAGATATATATTAAATAAATATTATATAACATTGTTGTCCAAAGATGAACAAAAATCTTAGAGATTTGCATTGCCATGTAAACTAACCCTTTAATGGACTTACAATTTACTCACATTTATTGGAGGGTTTGATAGCATGAATATATTATTATTATTATATTATGATTTAAATATATCTCTAAATTTGTCCAAATCGGCCTTTTGAGGTGACTGGTTTTCTTGGAGGACATGGTTTTGCGTTCCTGTGAGTGTTTTGCTTTGTGTAAGGGTCTAATACATAGTTACATCACATTTGTTGATCACATGATTAGATGTTGTGGATAAAGCTTATTGAATCTGACCTACAATATTTCTCCAGAGCTGTTAGTTTTGGGCATATTCACAGTACGTTTCCGGGAGTTAGTGGTGAAAAAGAATACGATTAGCAATAAGCAGGTGACGATTAGCAGGGTGAGGGTTATCTTACTCTATCATAACCTGCTTCCTGAAGGTGAATACATTGGCACTCGTGAGCTCAGACCTGCTCAAGAAATTATAATCAAACACATTCTTGCGCTCCAAATCACGTCCTGGGCTCCCTACACGAGGCCAACCAAAATATTATGCCTCAGCGTCTTTTGCACCAAAGGTCCCTATCTAGTTGGCTCAAGGAGAGATATCTATTCTTAAGGGAAAGCTTTATTTACGCAAATCGCAGTGTAGAGGCTTTTTGGCAGCGGGCTGGAGTTAAAAGAGAGTATATGATGGAATGCTACTTGCGTTGGCCTCTTACAGAATTTTTATTTTTTTTCCTGTCATTAGTCGACATTCCAGGCGTGCATGTTGGGATACCTTAAGCCAGCTATCCGTAAAAGGGAAGGAGGGATATGGAAGACTGCAACTCGCTGAGAGTTCTCCGGTGCACAGGCGAATAAGAGGCTGGCCTCCGTATTGTATAGTGCTGCGACAGAAGGGAATGCGTTTATGTTGAATGGAGAAAACAGATTGCCTTTTAAAGGGTTTGACCTGCCGTTCCCCTCATTCAGCCCACAAATTCACTCACACACCCAATATTTACACAGACGCACAGGCTTTTTAAAGTCACTGCTGTTGAAGTGTGTATTGTTGGGCATTGGAATGCATTTATTTATTCATACAGTGTAAATACTGTTACTCCGTGTTGCCGTTTCTCTTTTCAGAGGGCAAAAAAAAATGCTTTCCTGACCCTGTCTTTTGTGACTTGTGTGGGAGCCGTTGCATTAATCACAGCCGGCTTTGAGCCAAAGGGAGAAGAATTGGAAGGCAACCCAAGCACTGCTTGTGAAAGTTCAGGGCCTTTGTTTTCTTCCACACACCTCTGATCTGTGAAACGTGCAGTGCTGTCGACCCGCGAGGAGGACAGGCCTCGGGACTGACCCGCGAACAGAAGGCCCGGAGCGGGAGAGCTGTAAATCTGCTCAAAGTGTGGGTGTATGGACCTCCTAAAGGAGAATGAGATTTCAATCTGTGAAACGACTCACCAGGAAGGTTTTACTCTGATGAGAAAGCCATTCGAAACGGAGCGGGGGAACAGTACTCCGGCGAGTTCCTGCCTGTGACTAATTTCTTTTTCACACTTTCAAACATCATCCATCAACATGTCAGCTACCCACTGCTGTCTGTGAGGCACAGTAGTGTGCTGTAGTCAAGACTGACTCGATATACCTGTGCCAGGGACTCCTTCACACTCCCACTGGGCACCAAGTCATATCAGAGCAGTGTGAAACCAGGCATGAGATCTTTCACTAGAAAAGCCCCCTTTGATTCGACATCAAACAGTTTTGCTGTTACAGTTCATGGACAATTGATATCTATCAGCATATAAAAGATTTTAAATAATTTTTGCATTGCTCTTTTCCATACAACAAAAGTAGATTGTGATAGTAGATGGCGTGGAGCTTCAAATAAGGACATAAAATAGTGCACTTGTGCACTATATTGCAAGTAATACTGATAATCTTCTCAATGCCACAGCTCTGAAATCTCAAGATTGTGCTTAAGAAAGAACATTTTCATGCCTCGCAACCTTAAACGTTTGGTTTTCTGTGATATTGCTACGTTTTTGCAAATTCTGGTGATATGTCACTAAGACAATCCTATCTAGCTCGTTAACATAGATGAGGTTTTGTCAAAATGGCTTAAATAGTCTTGAAAGCATCTGTAAAAATTTGTTTAAAACTACAGACTAGTATATAGTAATGTTTTGCGTAGTATGCCATCGTTTCCAGGAAAAGTGTGTTCATTAATTTATGGAGTTAAATTACATAATGTTTACATAAGATAAAAAAAAAATACATTGCTAAAAATGTATTATTCTTTTGTGGAATGCAGAAAAATAGCCTACTGTATGGTGTGTTTCCCAAAAGCAAACACACCCCTCAACCCTCTACGGACACCTTGGCAATTGAATCGCCATTGGCTAGTACATTTTTTAGTTTACTCGCCAGACTGATATATATATATATATATATTAGGGCTGTCAATCGATTAAAATTTTTAATCTGATTAATCACATCCTTTTTCTGTGATTAATCGCGATTAATCGCACACTTCATGAAATTAAGCATAGACCATGTATCTTGTTTCAAATGTTTATTTTGTCATCATTTGCTATATCCAGCAAAGTAAACCAAAAGATTGAAGGGTGATTCTCAAAAATCTATATTTTCTGCAAGCTTTTTTCAAGATACATTTAGATGTCTTTCCAAAAAAGGACACTTAGAAACTCCAAAAGGACACCAAAGAACCAAATTATATAAGGAGCCCATATAAGCACATATGAAAGGGAAAAAAATCTGAATTTTATAGTATGTGTGCAGTGCAACAGCAACGAGCTTTTTTACATTTTAGAGAAGCCAAGTTCATGAGGTCCGAACAGGACTTACTGTACGACTCCTGTACAGTAAATGTTGACAATCCGTTCAGTCTGTACTGTACTTCACACAAGCGCGTGACGTGTGAGGGCTCGCGCTCTTCAGAGACAATCACAGAATATGACAGAGCTCGTGTTTTAAAGCGAAACACACTGAATTAATAATTCACTTAAAACGCAACGCGAGTCTCTGTTCTCTCTGCAATCTCTGATGTAATCAGCCTGGTTTCCTTTATATTAGCGCTGTTTTGGACGGATTGTTTGAATGCATTCGCTTACTGGATCATTGGACTGAAAACTTTCAGTTTAGCAGCTTATAATGATCTGATCTCAAGCAGAGTAGCAAAATTGGGTTAAAGGGTTAGAATAGAAATTGTGCTTCAGTAATTTTGCATTAATTTTGTTAAATTAATGCGTTAAAGGGGTCATATGATGCGATTTCAATTTTTCCTTTCTCTTTGGAGTGTTACAAGCTCTTGGTGCATAAAGAAGATCTGTAAAGTTGCAAAGACTAAAGTCTCAAATCCAAAGAGATATTCTTTATAAAAGTTAAGAGTTAGCCACACCTACCTAAAAC
>NW_015664989.1:291920-292463 GCF_001515625.1 Sinocyclocheilus rhinocerous | reverse complement strand
GCATTGCAAACAAGCTTGTCGGTTTAATTACAAGTTATCACCTCATTGGTGAGAAATATATGTAGCTTTTAGCTGTTGTATTTTCTAAATTCACGGGGCGGGGGTTGAAAACCAGCTCCTGAATGTGCAATTTCTTACCTATAAGTTTCCATCTCAATAAAATGCGAGTGCATACAGCACGCCGGCATTAAAAATCTTTATGAGCAAACGTGTCGCCCTCGCATTGGGAGTTCTGTGGAGAATCGGATATGTGTGTTTAGACGTAGGTCGGATGTCCAGATATCAGATGTGTATCCGATTAAAATCCACATTTGGAAGTGGCTCAGATCGGATGCAAAAAAATCGGATCTCGTGCGGGTTTTTGTGTTTACACGGATTTTTTGTGCCAGTGTAAACGCAGCCTGTCACCTCTCTCTCTCTCTCTCTCGAATAATTAATTCAAGTAGCTAAATGTTATAATTAATTCAAATAAATGTGATCTTACCGCACTATTTCATCACTTTCTGATCTGAAGCGGGCAGAATGCTGAGCTAACGAGCTGTA
>NW_015664989.1:276859-291296 GCF_001515625.1 Sinocyclocheilus rhinocerous | reverse complement strand
CCAAAATGGTCCCACACTATCGACAGGCATTTCTCTGGTGGAAATAAAGCTTTGCTGTTTGGTCCCTCTGTCACAGTTCATCTAATGCAGCCTCCGTGCCTCTGATAAGCACGTCATTTTAGGAGGATGAGGACTGTTTCCTGAACCAGTAGCCTAATGCGTCTGTGGCAGAAAGGCTGTTTCTATAAAGTGGGGCAGTTCCAACTTTGCATGTACAGTCTGGCGCTTCTGACTCACAGCCTGTAAGTAGGGCTGGGTATCGTTCAAAAATTTTCGATACCGATACCGATACCTTGACTTCGATACCGGTTCCTGAACGATACTTTTTTCGATACCAATTTTATGAAATCAATTTTAACAAGATTACATTATCTAAAAAAAAAACTTTGGTTTGAACTGATTTGCTGAAATCAAAACAGGGACGATAATAGGTGAGTGCCAGCCAATGAGATTGTCGTTTGCGCATTAGTTCCGCCCACTACCGGAGAAACCGGCAGTTCTTAAAAGCTGAAGAATTCCAAAGGAACGCTGTTAATTTGACAGGAAAATACAACAAAGAATATAGTTTACATGTAGCGCATCAATTCTCTCTCTCTCTCTCTCTCTCTCTCTCTCTCTGAGTGTGTGAAACAAAGCGACGATCAAAAACTAAACTAAAATTAATTCATCTTTGAGAGCAAGGGGGCCTCCTGGTGTTTCGGGGGCCCTACGCAGCTTGCGTACTTTGCATATAGGGAGGATCGGCACTGGCTAAACTTATACTTATCCTCCAACTCACACACAGGTGAGTAAAATCTGAGAATTTATTAGCCATTGGCTAATATTAGACATCATTTAGTCGCCCAGAGTGAAGATTTAGTCACATATGCGAGTGATTTACTCGCAATGTAGAGGGTTGCCCCTGAATTCTCAACTATCCAATCCACCTAACATGCACTTGAGGCCTCAGGATGTCTAAAATGATTTAAAATAAGGTTTAAAATAAGATAAATTATAATAATAGTAGAAATAGAGCAGGATATGTAGTATTTTAATCAATCACCTCAACTGTTTTTGTCTTTGGCGAAACAGGGTTTACGTGGTCTTGAAAAGCCAGGATATATGGTGAAGATTAATTTTAAAACTTTGTTTTTGATTTCTAGACCTGGAAAAGTAATATAAATTGGTTACAAAGAGTAAAAACAATACATTCTTAAAACATCTGGAATCCTGAAAGACAATTATTTTAATTGTGTTAGTTGCTTGTTGCAATCTGTGGACTCTCTCTTTATGCACATTATTTTGGTAAAGGTTTTACACCAGATGCCCTTCCTGACACAACCCAGCACAGAGAGGACACTAACTCAAGCAACAGTTTTTGGACTCATGCAACCAGGGACTTTCTTGCTGTGATGCAACAGTGCTACACACTGTGCCACCGTGCCAATCTAAGGAATAAACTAGTCAAGTTGAATGCATACAAAAACATTATTCATCACAAATAGATGTGCATCATTACAAAAACTTTACGTTTTGTAACAGTTGAGTAAAAAATACTTAAAACAGTAATACATTGTAAATACGATTATCTCAGCCATATTTGAGGCCATTATAAAATAGCAGATATATACACCAGTTGCACATCAGTGATCACTTGCGTTACTATTGCGGCAAGTTGCAACCTTAAACAACTTTCGGTTATACCACGTCTACACAATACCTGCTAATTTTGATCCTCATATTAACCTGACGTATGGCTTCAGACGACGTCCTAATGGTTTTTTCAAACTCATCCTCTGTCATTCAGAGGATCTCTTTCATCAGATTGAGGATTTAATTTGTTGAGATGGATTTGGAAATGATTAAGTGTTGGACGGACGTCTGACAATGAGATAAAACAGCCTTTCCTCTTCATTTATCCGAGTGATGGCTGCAATTACGGGCATGGTGTTTTGTTTTTTTTTGGGGGGAAAAAGATCTAAAGTGTAATATCCTTCATGCGTATGACTGCATGTGGAAATCTGTTTCTCAAATTTTTCACCACAAGATCTTCTTAAGCCCTGCTTTGTGGCAGCTAAATGAATCCAATCTGGCATTAGCCTTACGTAAACAGCTATTAGAGTGACTCACACAGCCTTGAGAGGAACGAGCACGGACAGTATTTGCAGACACTGACCTTTTTAACCTCGGAGGAGCCACCAACTGAGGAGCATACAAACAATGCAGTCCAGTAGCAGAGTATGCCAGCAAAACATGGCTGGCTGACAGGGGACTGCGGTTACAATTTCCCCACAGACATAAACAGTGACACTATCAATTTCCTGCATTGGGTCTTTTAACGAGAGCAAGCAGGGCTGTGCGTGGGCAGGGGGAAGCCTCGCTCTGCTCAGCCAGGCCAAGACTCTTGAAAGCTTCGTCTCATCTCTTGAAAAGCAAATGATTCAGTTGAATGCACTGAAGCTTTCGTTTTACTTCAGTGCAACAGCCAGCATACAAGACTCCAGCACAGGATGGAAAAGAGGATTTTTAGAATAGAAAAGCTTAATGCAAGTATGAAACTTTTGTATGAGACTTTTTTCCCTATTTTGAAATGGCTTCTTGAACAAGAAGAAAGTAGAGTGACACTTGATTGTAGAAAGTGCTGTTGTTTGCTATTTTTTCGATCATTTCATGTGAATGACAGGATGAGGAGGAATTGTCCATTTTGATTTCATGGTCACTTTCAAATCTTATCGAGCATAAGTGTGGGTAATCTTACTACATTTTCACACAAGAGGTTTTGATGTGCATTTACCCTTAAGTTCGGTTGGTTTGTTTAGAGTATAGTGTGTCTGAAGGTGCGCAATGAAGAACCACTTGAATCAAAAAAAGAAAGGTTTGGGTTCATGTGAACACAATCTGACAATGAACTTTTGATTTTGTGTTAAATGATCCTCTTTTTGACATTTATGTCCTTTCTTCATGCCAAAAGGGCCCAAGTTTTGTCTGTACATTGTACCTACTGATGAAGTGAGGGTGAATTCTGATTTCTGAAAATTTAATGAAATATATATACAGAGTTCTGGCATGAAACTCTAGATGGCGCAGTCCGATAGGTCTAACTCAATCTGAACTAATGACATCATTATCACATGGCACAGCTGATTGGTTCTCTCCTGTATCGGTAGCCAATGAGCTCGCTGCTCAACATTCAAATATATATGATTAGTGCTTGCCGTAGCAGTTGCAGCTTGCTTCAGAAACACTCCAACTTCCCCAGCTCCACCTGTATAGATCTGCTACAAGGTGATTCATGTATGCTATATGGGGGGTTATTTCATGTATGTTATATTTGCAGCAGCAATATTTCTTACATGCTCACAGCAGCATGTTATGTATGTATTGGCAGTAGCAAGTCTCGGTACTTGCTCTGCCGCAGCGTAGCAGATCTATTCTGCCAAGATCAAATACATTAACATTGTCATGTTCATTACCATGCCAATCCCTCCGAGAGTTGTCATGACAGAAATATATATATATATATAAAGAATTGAGCTGCTGGAGCTGGACACTGGTAGTCAAATCAAACTACCAGTTTACCATGGTCAAAATCAATTGACCATGTGTAGAAAAACAGCATTTTCATGTATTTTCAGACAGCGCTCTATAATGACAATTATTATCATCATCTTGTTCTCTGTAGGTCCTCCACGTGTAGCAGAGAAGGTAGCTCACCGTCAGACGGTCAGAATTGGACGCACCATGAAACTTCAGTGTCCTGTAGAGGGCGATCCACCACCCCTCATCATGTGGACCAAAGACGGACGAAACATCCACAGTGGTTGGATGCGCTTCAAGGTCCTTCAGCAAGCTCTCCGTATCAAAGAGGTGGAGACAGAGGATGCTGGGACATTCATTTGTAAAGCCACCAATGGTTTTGGCAGCGTCAACATTAACTACACCCTCATCGTCATTGGTAAGTTATACAAAACCTCTCAAGATAGCAGTTTATTTTGACTACAGTGAGTCGCGTACACTAATAATTGCTTGGAGAACTTCTGCCTAGTTCACAATACATGTTCTTAACCTTGTTCTAATGTTACTGAGAGTATTCTAAATGAGTGACCACATGCTTAAACTTAGTAACATGCATAAAACCTGCCAAAAGCTCTCCATATATGGGCTTTTCGCACAACCTTTACAGCCCTTCGTCACTCTCAGCAAGCATATGTTGCTCTTTAAAAATGCACGGCAAGATCCTCAAGCAATGCTAAGTGTGCAAAACTAGTTCAAACACAATAAACACCTTTTATACTGACCCAGATTACAGACCTTTCATTAGCCAGCTGTAAATACACGTATCTACATCAGGTCCGGTTCCAGTATCAAACCACTGAGGGTGGAAGCTTTGCAGTGTGTACGTGACCATTGGTCCTCTAAGCACGAAACCAAAAGTTTTATACAAATTAAAAATGGAATTTATGTAGCCTAGAAAGCACACAAATGAGCACTCCCTTTTTATTCACTCAGCACTAGGGTTGTGACGGTGAGGAAATTTTCCCACCGGTTAATCGACGTGTGACAACACAGATAATACCGGTATCACTGTAATGTGGAACCAATTAAATAAGAAACAAATGTTTAAAAAAACTTTCAAAATCACCTTAGATAAACGGCAAAACTCAACAGGCTTTTCAAAATGAAAACCAGGCGCTTTTGCATCTCGTTTCGAAACTAAATCATCCGCGATTGTCTTGTCTGTCTCACCTCACTCTTCTTATCAGTCAGCTCAACTCACTCTCCTCACTGGAGAAATGAAATCTGATCTGTGATGCGACTGTCGTTTGGCACGCTGCATTGAGCAGCCGCGTTCAGTTTTTAATTGTAGTGTCTGTTCTTTTACTGAACTAAATTATTTTTATTACTACAAAAAATCTAAACGACGGTGGGGGTCGGTGACGCGGTGGGCAAGTGACGTAACCGGTGTTGCGGCTTGACACCGGTATCACCGTCAGCACCGTCTATCGCGGCAAGCCTACTCAGCACTGGACAAAAACTCCGGCCTCTGATGCCTTTGATTGGCCATTGTGTACAAAAAATCAACACAGTATGTATGTGAATGGCTACATTGCTTAACTCTGCAAAAACATGTTGTAAATAGAAACAAGAGCACAAGCACAAATATGCACTGGAGCGTCTTCCAAATGTTTTTCACCAGTATACTGTTATTACAGCTGAGGGTGTTCATGCTTTTATGTAAATAAGACTTATTGTCTCCTAAACTAAATTATTTTTAATATATTGTTTTGTAGCATCCTTGGTCAAAGCATTGACAGTGCACAAAACCTACAAACAACCAGAAACGGCCTAAAATATGTTGGTTTCTTTTTGTAAAAATATTAAATAGACTATACTATCACTCACAGCCTCATTTTTAAATAAAATTTGACATCTGTAGCCATGAACAGCAACTTCTTTTGTTGACTTGAGCCAACCAGAAATGGCCAAATCAAAATGAGCAGAAGGATCCTTAAAATACTTAATCCACAACTCTGTGAACATTTTGGGATTTCGATGGCCTTTTCTCAGACCTGCCGTCCAGTACTTGGACCTTTGTTCTACTGTGTGTAAAGTTTAGAGGGCTGAATGAGCGCGCTGGCCACTCGCCAAGTTAATCAGGGCCTAATTTGGCCACGTTCCAAATAGTGATCCGTCTACTTGCATGAGGAGGGGCTCTGGGCCAGTCTTGTGATCTCACCACGTACATTCATCAGAGATGGTACACCGACAAAACGGCAAGCCACCGCCATAACTTCTAAATGCCCAGCAGTGTTCAACATCTGCCTTGTGCGTGTAGTCACCTTAAACTTCAAGGATGATAATGTTAACCAGTGGGGTAATTTGGGACTGCAAAAGCATCCATCTAAAGCAATGCCAAGTCTAAATGGAGGCCCTGGTGGAGTGCCTATTTCAGGGCGAGTTTTATATTAGCTGGTCTAAGTTAATGATCCTTTTATTTGCCTCTCAGATGAGCCCTATGTAATGCAAGACAATGGAGCTAAATTAGAGGAATTGAGAACATCCCCAGCGGTGAATGGACTGTTTGTTTTGTAGCATACAGTGGGTCATTAGTGATCCTGACCCCTGCATGTGCATCTGTTAGTGTGGCGGCTGCATACGGTAAACCTGTTTCTTTCTGTTGAAGCGTGTGTATCCCAGTCTCCCTACTCATAACTGGGGAGTAGAAAATCATTTTTCTTTGCCCTGTTAATTATTGTATTTCCTGTTGAAGGACAATGTATAATGTTTGTCAAAGTGTGCGTGCTCATTTATAATCTCAGATTTAATATCTGACTGATATATAAAAACAAAGTAAAGCTGATTCTAAATCAGCCTTTTCACTACTGCACAACAAAATGACAATGCAAACAAACTTTTCTCTTCTACAGTAATTCTTTGTCTGGCTTGTCAATGAAAGTAAAATCCACTTTGTGCATTCATATGATTTAATGGAAAATGCAACCAAGCACATATCCATGTTTTGGATATTGTCACTCTCTTTATGTGACATATTTAATACCATGTATATATATATATATATATAAATATATAAAAAAAATTTTTTTTTAATTCAGAATGCACACTCAGTCTCACTGCAAGATGACCAATACCATACCAATACCAATAATAAACAAATCAGAGTCTGCCTCACAATTTCGGACAGCACAATGGGACAGCATAAAAAAATAAAATAAAGAGTTGAGAAATGTCAAATTCACACTCAGTTTCACTGCAAATGCTAAATTCTTTACTGAGTAGGTTAATGGAGTTTTCATGAAATTGTAGCTGTTTTAGAATATTCAAGGAAAATAAATAATAAATAAATATACTGCATGAAATCTACCCATTCCCTCCCCACTCTAGCTGAAAATCAAGAGTAAACATCATGAAACATGCGAGGAGAATTGAAGCAGGCAATATGAGAATAAGAAAACAAGCGTGTATAAAAAGTCTTCTCATAATTAAGCATGAATGAGAAGTTGCTTTGCAGCTGAAGGCAATAAGCGAACCCCTGAACTTTGGGCGGGTAGGGAGGGGGGCGGCAGTGGCAGCTGCCAAGATGACCTCAGTTGAGCAGCTGCACCCACTGTGCTGGGACGCCCAAGATGTGCCAGGACGGCTTTGATGCACCGCAACCGTCTCCACCATGCTGTTTAGTCAGGGCCCTTGAACTTGGACTTGTTTGTTAATCTTTCTGCTGGCACATCCCACCTTCAACGTAATTCAAGCCGTGCCAGTGGAGGCCGAGGTGTAGTTTGATAGGTGTTAGCTACGTTGTTTTGTAGTGTTTTGGAAAGCCTAGATTTTCTTTTATAGTGTGCGAATACAGATAATAAAATATCGAAAAAGTCTTTGTCATGATTCTAAGAAAGGTCGACACCAAAATGTTTTACTGATTTCTCTGGGCTGGTATTGTATTTAGAATAAAACATTTTTATATTCGTACATGATTTGCTTTGGCTTTTAAAGATAATTCCCCTAGTGGAATCCTTTTATAGGATGTCATAACATCTGCGTTATGCTCTTTATATGGTGTTCCATTTAGTAAAATAAAGCGATCTACACAGTTAAGTACATTCTTGTTTCCTTCTGTGGAGTAACTTTAAATGTGGGGATTTTAAGCGATGTATTCATTTCTCAAGATGTGGTTATAATAATTAGTCCAGACCATCTGAACTTTTTTGTATTTTATATTTGCACGCTTGGATTCAGTGATGAATATTGACACATTTTTCTTATTACGGCTGCCTTTTTACCCTGCCAATTAATCTGTCTCATACTGTGTTTCATTTGTATAAATATTTTCACAGTTTTCCTTTCCATGTTTTTATATTTCATGGCACCAGAGCATGTTTCTACACAGAAGCCAAAGGACAAAAAAAAAAAAAAGCATTGCCGATATTTTTTTCCTATTTATTTTATTTTTTTCGCTTGGCTTGCTTTCCATTGTCTCCTTTTTTACTTCAACAACAACTCACAAGGCAATTTCTGAAACCACTAATGTATCCTCCACTTCCAGATCCTGTTCTGTTAGTTAATGGATCTAAACCTTAAAAACACTCAAGTGGCATGTGTACGCAAAGCATGTTAAATTAAGACAGATCTAAGATTGGATCCTCCCATGTGTACACATTTCCATGTAGTGTCAAATCTTAAACTTTTGGAGTTGGAGCTGTGGTGTAGTGGTTACATGTTGAGTCACAGTGCTCATGTGGTTAAATCCAGTAGCAACTTTTCTGATCTTGTTTTCTTTCGTCTGTCAATTGTCTTACTAAGTACCGTATTGGCCCGAATATAAGACGACCCTGATTATAAGACGACCCCCCCTTTTTCAGATGTACCTTTTGGAAAAAGGCTTTTTAAAAACCAAATCTTGTTTTTTCTCAGTAAAACACATTTTGTCTTCAATTATTTTCATATTGCATATTTTTCTTATTTTAATTTTTGTTCACATAGTGACGTAGGTATGTTGGGGCGTGTTAGAATGAGCCGTTTTAGGTAGGCGTGGTTGACTCTTAACTTTTATAAAGAATATCTCTTTGGATTTGAGACTTTAGTCTTTGCAACTTTACAGATCTTCTTTATGCACCAAGAGCTTGTAGCACTCCAAAGAGAAAGGAAAACTTGAAATCGCATCATATAACCCCTTTAAATTATTTTACTATGCAGTTATTAAGGTTTACAATCATTTTAAAGACATTTGATTTGAGGTATCATTCATGTCCGCAGCACGTGTGGTGCTAGATGGGTTACAGACCAAATGTAATCACAAAGAGCATTGTGTTGCTATTCCAAATCTAACCGTTATCTTCATCTCAGCCCTGGTATCCTAACATCAGGTCCAGTCATCTGTTATCTGGGCTCTTTTTTTTTTTCTGTCCTGTGTGGCTCTGTGATCAAATGTCCCTGTGAGGACAGGAGACCTGTTGATAGGACTCATTAGTGGCTTTGCCCTTCCTCAACCCAGATGGGAAAGACATTACTGTCCATTTATCATGGGCCGCTCTGGCTTTAAGCTGCTCTCTCTTCTTACAGACTCAAAGCATGTTCCCAGTCCGCTGGGTCTGCTATGTTGCTTTTTACTCCCTGGATGCCTACTCCTACTCATTCACTGCCATCTCCTCTCCTTATTTATTAGCTTTTTTTTGCTAACATTTCTATTATTGCACCAGATGCGTCATTGGCAGAGATAATGAGAAGAAAGGTGGCTCTCAGAGTGTCCAGCGGAAGCAAGGAGTGATGGAAAGGGAAAAGAACGATTGAAAGAACAGATTTCATATTTTGTTTCAGTTCTCTGTGCCCGATTGTTGTGATTGTTGGCCCTCACCTGCATAAACTGACTATCGCAAGAAAAACAAAATGATCGAGATTAGATTTACCGTCCGTTTGAAATGACAGTGCCGACATGATTGTGGAATTGAGACATGTAGGAAGCTGTTGGGAAGTGCCTGGTGATTTATAGCGATTTGTGGAGTTTGCTCGGGCCCTAGAAGCTGCTGTTCAGCCAACATCTGGTAATGATCGCTGTGCAGGAAAACTTGAGCTTGAGATATCTACTGATCTCTACGCAGGGTTTCCCTCTGGACTTCAAGAGGCCCTACTCTACTGAAACGCATGAACGGAGAATTACACACAAAATGATTTCGAATTGTCCGTTTTGACGAGTATTCACTTAAACACATTTGATTACGTCTTAAGTGAACGTAAACAGTAGGGAGAACGTGTATCAATACATTGCATCCATTGCAGCTGTGTATTTGGTTTTAAAGGGACAGCAGCTTAATTTAGTTGCTGTCCGAGTCATTGATGTTAATCAAGCAACAAATGAAAGACAGAAAATCACTCACTGCTCTTGACTGAAAAACTTTAGCAGTAAAATCTTATGATATTTAGTCGACTAAAACTAGACTAAAACTAAAAACAATTCAGATGACTAAAATATGACTAAAACTAAATGGCATTTTAGTCAAAAGACTATGACTAAAACTAAATCAAAATTTGCTGTCAAAATTAACACTGATTCAAATAAAAGGCATAAGAATAAACAAGATGGCAGTGCTGGCATTTATTTTGCAGGTGTATTTTATCAGTAGAGAATCATTTTTTATGTCGCTGATGGCATTTTCATGTGGCATCATATACCTGCATCTCGGGAGGGGAAAAAAGTTGAAAATTTCCAAGGTGGAGTTATCAAGGCCGCCCTACTTAAGTGCCAATCTATTGCTGTTTTCCAGTAAATTCCAGAAGCTGAAAATTGTCTTTCCAAGAAGAAAAAAACAATGATTATTCCTGGTATTTTTTGCTTTTTCTTTGGTGAACATTCTGAACAGAAAAACTTTGAAAGCCACTGGAAGCATTGTTAATCTTTCAAATTCACATTCGCGACATGCCCAACATTGATGATTGTTTTAAAGAATAAAAGATATGTTTTAAAGATTTAGGGTAGGTATGATTTTTTTTTTTTTTTATAATTTTTTTATTCATCAACAATACATAAAATTGGTCAAGTTAAAGTAAAGACATTTATAATGTTACAAAAGATTTCTATTTCAAATAAATGTTGTTCTTTCGAAATTTCTATTCATCCAAGATTCCTGAAAAAAAAAAAGGAACCTAGTTTCAAAAAAAAAAAAAATCAGCTTTGCCATCACTGGTTAAATTGAAGCCAGGACTTCAATATTAAAATATGTATTTTTGTGCATTATTTCAAAGTAAATCAGATGACTGTTTTTAAAATAAACTGCTTTCTGAGCTGTGTAGTCAGTGAGCCACCACTTGCACTGTAATCTGTGTTCTCCATCCATTAATCATGACGGAAGTGTCAGATTCCACAGCTGTCTTGAGGATAAATGAAAGAAAACAGATCTGATAGCATCCTTCATAAGAGTCCATCTGAAAGAACTTATTAAATATTGAATGAAATTCAAAGATCCAGAAGGCATGTATCTGGTTTCATCAGTTTAAATGAGAAATCTGTGTCTCATCCTCAAACACCCGTCTCAAAGAACGTAGCTGTGTTCTAGTTCTCAGCAGCAGGTATCTCCCAGATTAGATTTGTGTGACACTTCAGTAATATCTTAAGTCTCAGTTACTCTTCTGACAAATTTGATTTACCGGTTTGACTGATATATGATTTTTTTTTACGGTACTGCTTCCAAATTTTTGTAAAATAATAGCAAAGACTGAATGTCCATCTTATAACTAAGCATGCTATGTGTGAATTATGGCCAAGGGATTGCTGAGAGCTTGAGAAGGAAAAGACAGATGGTTTCAGGAAGTGTTTTTCCATTAATTTTCTTGGTATTTCAAAATATTTTTCAATAAAGGGTTGTACTGTAGGTCTTAAATCAAATTATATACATTCCTAAAAAAAAAAAAGGAACCTAGTTTAAAAAAAAAAAAAAATCAGCTTTGCCATCACTGGTTAAATTGAAGCCAGGACTTCAATATTAAAATATGTATTTTTGTGCATTATTTCAAAGTAAATCAGATGACTGTTTTTAAAATAAACTGCTTTCTGAGCTGTGTAGTCAGTGAGCCACCACTTGCACTGTAATCTGTGTTCTCCATCCATTAATCATGACGGAAGTGTCAGATTCCACAGCTGTCTTGAGGATAAATGAAAGAAAACAGATCTGATAGCATCCTTCATAAGAGTCCATCTGAAAGAACTTATTAAATATTGAATGAAATTCAAAGATCCAGAAGGCATGTATCTGGTTTCATCAGTTTAAATGAGAAATCTGTGTCTCATCCTCAAACACTCGTCTCAAAGAACGTAGCTGTGTTCTAGTTCTCAGCAGCAGGTATCTCCCAGATTAGATTTGTGTGACACTTCAGTAATATCTTAAGTCTCAGTTACTCTTCTGACAAATTTGATTTACCGGTTTGACTGATATATGATTTTTTTTTACGGTACTGCTTCCAAATTTTTGTAAAATAATAGCAAAGACTGAATGTCCATCTTATAACTAAGCATGCTATGTGTGAATTATGGCCAAGGGATTGCTGAGAGCTTGAGAAGGAAAAGACAGATGGTTTCAGGAAGTGTTTTTCCATTAATTTTCTTGGTATTTCAAAATATTTTTCAATAAAGGGTTGTACTGTAGGTCTTAAATCAAATTATATACATTACAACAAATCAATCAAAGCAAAATGTATTTCAATACTAAAAAAGATAAAGGATTTGTAAGAGAATGAATGAACTTCTCATTCCATAAAACCTTACTGGATTTGATGGAATCAATCTTTTTAATATGATTTCTTGTCAGAGGGAGGCAGCATTTTTTAGTTTGTCTGTTTGTTTGTTTGTTTGTTTGTTTTGTTTCTTTTTATGCTTTAACATTCCCTGTCCCATACTTAGTTTGACAGTATACTACTTTAAAGAATTTGGCATTTAAACAATTATTTTACTGTATTTTTGAAATTCGGTTGGCTTAAACAGAAGCACACACAATCACTTTACATTTTTCCAGCTCATGCTAGTTCTGGGGTTGAAATGTTATCACAAAAAAATCAATTTCTCTATGGAGATTTTGAATGGAGGTTTTACTTCCAGAAGTCTGCCATTACGGTATATAGCTGTTATTTCACGGGGGAACCGTGTGTAATCGAAATGAGGAGTTTTTGTCTGCCAAACCCCTTAGGTGTAAAATTTACCCCTGTTAGTACTCCGTGAGAAGTTGATATTTCAATCATTTAACAACACATTCACATATTCATGGTTTTCTGCAGTTTCCTCTCAAACCCTGTTTGGGAAACCCTGTTCTAAACCAAAGTAGAAACTAAGCAGGTTTTTCTTGTACTCCGCTTAGTCTGAATAGTCATGTGACCACTGGCACCATGACCCATCCAAGTGACATGCATGGCAAAATAAGGTGGATCAAGCCCTTAGAAGAGCAGCTGGAGTGGAGTTGAAGCCGCACATTCCCTTATACGTGCCCAACACTGTTTTCTTCAAGATGAAAAACAGGCTTTGTTGTAATGGCAGTCATGGTTCAAAGGAGAGAGAGAATGAAAAATAGTGTCTTATGAAAACATAGAGGAAAGAAAAATCTGCTGTTCAAATTTCAAGTCTGTGAATTTACAACAAAGATACAGATTGAGTTGAGTCTGGGTTGTTACAATGTGATACAAAACATCTCTTTCTTTGATCGTGGTTTATAGGATGTGTTTATCATAACCAAACATAAGTAGCCTTTCAAACCACCCCAATAAAAAAAAAATCAGAGGAAGAGATTATCTTGAATTTGCCCACAAAAGAACCTTGTATAAAACACTGCTACACACTTATCCACAATAATTGGCCTTGCATCAGTATTTCTTTCAAAGCGAGATAAATTTGTTGTTGAACCCTCAACTCTCTTTATAGTCACAGCCGCACCGCAAGTCAAGCAAATCCTCCTCCTTCTCATTGTTTGTGAACAATTCCTCCGGAAATAGGGCTCAGGAAATAAAGATGCCATTTTAAACATACGATTATGAAAACATGGTGCCTGTCCCGTTACAGGTGGGGGTGAGCTTGGGTTTCAAAGGCACTAGGGGTAGGGAGACGCTCAAAGAGCCGAAAAAAGGAAAAACACAAACAAAACTTTGAAGCAGTCAGTCCGGTTGAATGCACGAGGCCTGGGATTACGTTTCATTCCCCCCTGTTTATGAAAGTCCTGCAAAGGCAGGCAAGTCTAACGGGGCCTCCATCCAGCCTGCACGGGGGTTCTGCATCGCTTCACCTTCTGTGGAAGACAGACACCAGAAAGAGAAAGAAAGAGGAGGTGCATTCCGATTTGCAGGGTTGAGAATTCATGAGACGCGCCTCAAATAGGTGTGCCAGATATATGAGTCACATAAGAGAGATGATGGACTCCAAGGAGTCGTAGATGAGGAATCTCAGATGAAGAGGAACCCTTGGATGAATAATAAATAATGGAGTCAAATGAGTTTTGCAACGTTTTGACACGATTTAAAAACATGCTGAATATATTGTTCTCAACTCATTTAGTACTAAATGGTGCTTCTATGATGTATTAATTCAGTAATAAAAATTGACTATTTAAAAAAAAAATTTAATTAATAATTGATTACGATAACTATAGTTCTGTCATGACAACTCTCGGAGGGATTGGCATGGTAATGTACATGACAATGTTAATGTATTTGGTCTTGGCGGAATAGATCTGCTACGCTGCTGCTGTGGCAGAGCAAGTACCAAGACTTGCTACTGCCAATACATCCACAACATGCTGCTGTGAGCATGTAAGAAATATTGCTGCTGCAAATATAACATACATGAAATAACCATGTGAACCGCATGTATTAATAATATATTAAAAAAATAAAAAATAAAAGTGACGTGACGTGTGGCAAAGTATGGTGACCCATACTTGGAATTAGTGCTCTGCATTTAACCCATTCAAGTGCG
>NW_015664989.1:272698-274377 GCF_001515625.1 Sinocyclocheilus rhinocerous | reverse complement strand
CATATATGAAATAACCCCCATATAGCATACGTGAATCACCTCGTAGCAGATCTATGCAGGTGGAGCTGGGGAAGGTGGAGGGTTTCTGAAGCAAGCTGCAACTGCTACGACAAGCACTAGTCATATATTTTAATGTTGAGCAGCGAGCTCATTGGCTACCGATACAGGAGAGAACCAATCAGCTGTGCCATGTGATAATGATGTCATTAGTTCAGATTGAGTTAGACCTATCGGACTGCGCCATCTAGAGTTTCATGCCAGAAATTAGTTATACTATCTCACAACAGATGTGGCAAACGCGAAATTAATGTACTTTAAATGAAGAAAGTTTACACTGCCAAGATTTACTTATAGTGGTTTTCCTCCCAAATTGTGATTTATTATAGAATGTTTGGAGAAAATACCCAGAAACATGCTTTTACATGATGATTATTTGTTCATTGCGTGTGACACGCCGTTAATATATAGTTAATTCTTTGACCCTGCTTATTTGAAATTCCCTCATTATTCCCACATATATATCCCATCTTTTATGTAAATTACTGTTAATTTGATGTTATGCAAATTCAGCATCTGTTTGATACTTTAATGACATGATATTAATCTTTATTTTTTATTGAATAAATAGTGTACATTAATTTCTTATCCAAAGTTCAAATTTTAAAACTGTGAATGTAAAGCCTTTTTTGTTTGTTTGTTTTTATTCAATATGCAAAATGTTTCTCCAGTTACAGTTATATCTAAAGTATTTTTTTGAAATAATGTTGAATCTTTCCAGAATATCTGTAGCATATGGGACTGATTCCTGATCATACTGTAAGTAATCAGTTTGAATCATTGTCAAAACAAATATTTACATCCCAAGCACTAAATAAATAAGAACTCGTGTAAGGCAAATTAAGTTTTGTAAGTGTAAAAATGAAACATTTGAAATGCCTGTTTTGGGTTGTTTAATGTTTCTTGTTGTGCTGTTTGCAATACAGCTTCCTGTTAGAGGGCCTATTCATTTGTAGTGCTTTGTAGATCCCTCATCGCTGTAATGGCCGGCTTTTGTAACCCCCTGGAGTTATCTGGAAGCACCACTAGGAGTTTAACTGTAATGTGAGGTTTAGGCCCCAGAATACTTCATTTTGCCTTGCTTCATAAGCCGATTACGTGTCATTTTGCTTTAATAGATTCCTCATACACCTCTCTCGCTTCTTGTGCGGTGGAGGGAAAGAAGAAAGCCTGTTCGCTACATGCCTCATCGGCTGGATGCTAGCCCTTTCACAGTGTGAATGGGGTTTGAGCTCTTTGTTGTTTTTCCTGGGCTGTTGTTCTGGTCCACTGCAACCCGTGGAGGCATTTAAGTGTCAAAACGGCCACACTAGCGCCCCAACACTACAACCAAAAAGCCTGTTTTTGGCAATTTTAGCATTGAAAGCAACTCCGACTTCATTCCTGCTTTGCTGTCCCAAATGCACAATTGCAAACTCTCCATCGTTCCTGCGCAATTGGAAAGATGAGTTGTGAATGGGGCCTCTTGAACATAGAGCTTCTATATGTCGAGCCAAAGCCCCAGCATTCTCACGTATCTCAAAACCATCTCCAACCTAGGACACTTGAAAATGCGGGACAAGAGACGAGAGCGGCAGCAAAGGAAAGAGGATCAGAAGACCTGAAAAGGACCGGGCATTTCT